>NW_021144797.1:1233545-1533545 GCF_900634625.1 Parambassis ranga | reverse complement strand
GAATGTTTTGCCAGTACGAGAAGAGCGGAGATGTTAGTGACGCTGTCAGCTTTCACCAGGCTACGTTTGCTAACATGATGCTAACATGATGCTACCAGGCTCTGGTCGGCAGCTTTCTGCATTTTGAAGCAGGTTTGATTCCATTTACTGGTTTTTCTGAGCTTCTCTCTGATGATCAGACAAACTTGGTGTGGATATCACCATAACATAAACTGACTGCACAGGATCACAATGTGCTGAGCATTCAAAGCAAAGACGGTGTAGCATCATGGCTAACATGGTGACTAGCTTTACACGACTGCTGTGGCTAGTTAGCACAGCACTCATTATTATATAAATAGTATTACACACTGTTTTCATACACTAACATTTTCACTTGGCAGCTCTAGCTTGCAATAACTGCCACATTCATTGTTTATATTTGTTATGATGATGTTACGACCACAGTCGTCTTCTGTGAACACATACTGCGCATCCATGTGATTTGGAGGCGTGGCTTCAGGGTGGGCTCAGAGAGAAGGAGGGGGGTGTGTATTATCAAATTATTATACCAAATTCTGATCTCCTGCCCTACCTTTAATATAAATATATATTATGAAGCTTTCTTATCTTTTTAATGATATAAACCTTTCCAGGGCACAGTCACACCATCATGACTAAAGCAGCTAAGCAGCGTCACTTCTCCTGTCGACGTGAGGTGAGTAGCCTATAGTTGCTGTTTATGGTTTGCTAATGTTCATCGTTAAACATTTCACAGATGAAGTTACTGTTAGCATTGTAATGTTAGATTATATTATTTTTAGAGCACATTTATCTGAGTTAAGGTAGTTACAGACATATGTTAAATAGCCAGCAAACAACACAGGTTAAGTTATAGCTTAACAGGTTAATGGTTGATAATTTAACAGGGCTTAAAACCGTTATAAATATATTCATATTAAACTATTCTAATATTAAAAATATATTAGCATATGTATATAAACATGATTTATAGCCGTTAAGCCTCGTTAAGATTCAGTCTTATGCAGACACACCTTAGTTTAACATGTCCCTATGGTCAAATTATTTTCAATCTTTTCTTGGGTACCATCATTGTTGTCCAGGCCTGTTTCAGTAGTTTGTTTCATTAAATGATTATGTTGAACAAGAATTCAAAAGCAATGTCCAGACAGCTATTGGAAGTGCACAGTAGTCTGCCTTTGACTCGTTTATAGGAGTTTATGTGCGGTGAAGCCATGTGTGCCGTGTGAGCCTGTTGAGTTGTGTGGGTCTCGCTCTCAATGCGTGAGCCGAGAAATTAAAGAGGTAACGTAACGCTAAAAACATAGACCCGCCTCTCATGGTTGGCAACAAACTGCATTGTGGTAATTAGACAGCGAATAAACACACACTGGCATGTTTTACTATATTTATTTCAGGAACCCGACTCTACAGAAAATCCCAAGAATCGACAGTATCTCAGAGCTCCCCTAAATGTCTCAAAGTAGGCTTTCAGGGGAGTTTGTGTCCTTTTCAGGGGAACAAGAACTTATTACATCATGATCAAAATTTTGGACATGTGCCTAGTATGGGCAGGGCTCTACACTAACTTTTTGCACTGTTTGCACTGGTGCACCTAAGAAGGTGCACCGCATCTTAACACCCACACACATACACATCAGTAAATTCTATATGAACAGGCTTAATAATCACATCTCATCCTGAAATGAATTTGGACCTTGTATAATGAACAGTTATATAAAAATATTTTAATGCTGATAGTACTCATTCAAATTATGGACAAACTAACCAACAAGTCTGCCTGTCAGAAATCCATAATGAAGAGTCAAAGTTCATACAGCACTCTGTTTGATTTCTCTCTGTATTTTCTGGCTGTCGCTCCTCACTTATCTATCTCAGAATCAGAATCAGAATCGAGTTTATTGCCATGTAAGTGAAAAACACATTACTAGGAATTTGCCTTAGTGTCTAGTGCAACAGTGCACTAAAAGCACCAGAGCAACCGTTCAAGGCGCCCTTTTGGCTCTCGAAAATAAATTTGCAGATTGCGGTACATACAGACAATACAATCACATAATGACATTGACCTTTGATTACAGTACACGTAGTAACGTGATGGGATTTTTTCTTAGACATAGAGGATGGGGGGAGAAAACAACAGATACGGAGGCAGACGAGAAGGAAGGGAGGGGTAGGGAGGGGAATGTATGTGCGTCAGTTCCATGAGTTCCATAAGTGTGTGCGATAGTATGACTGAGATGTTTACAGGCAGTTCACCAGTTGTCCTTGACGGGAGATAGGAGTTGCACAGGAGACAGATAGGAGCACAGCTGCTGGGCTATACTTCAGGGCCGGGAGAGGGAGGGAGGGGAGAAGGACAGACAGAAAATCAACCAAAATCATAACAACAATTTTCGATCTGTAATTAATTTGCCCAGATCAGTGATCAATAGGTCAGTCCGGCCTCAGTGCTCATTCGTCCCTCGCAGGTGCATGGAGAACCTTCGACATCTCTTCCAGCTTGACAGATATTCCTTCCATTGAGATCCTCAACTGGTCGGACTGTCTTCCGATGTTGTCCACCTGCTTCCAGCGGGCTGAGATGTTGCAGATCAGCCCATCCATCCGGTCCATCTTCTGATGTAATTCCGAGTTCCGAGGTCCCATGAGCCCAGGGTCTTGTTTTGTGTCCACGCTTAGCGGTAGTGCCAATTTGCCAGCAGCAGCTTTTCCAACTTTTCGGTACAGCAGGACAGCTCCCACGCAATTCAGAAGTATGCCTACTATCAATGTCCAATAGATGAATAGATCCTCCACATCTTCCAGGGTCAGTGGCTGGAGACATACCAGACGCCAGGTTTCCCAGGAATCACGGACATATCCACCAGCGAATGTCCCTTCAGGGCAGAGGGGTTCTCCCGGTGATGTCTTCCTTTGTGAGAAAACGCTGTCCAATGCACTGAGCGACCAATTTATTAGCTCCATGTCAAAAAAATTATCCCAAGGATAGCAAAGCAGGGTGTTCAGGGAATAAAAAAGTCACAAAAATCACAGCACAGGACAAAAGAGAGCAGAGCAGAGCAGAGCAGAGCGGGAGCAGTCAGAAACACGTCTGCACTCCTTGAAGGACAGATAAGATCTGCCAATGGGAATTAAAATTATTATTGTATTACAAACACCTTTATTTATTTAATAGTTGTGATTGAGATATATATTTAGTTTTCTTCAACACGTTTCTAATGCAGCTACAGTATCTCTTCTCTCATCTTCCTCACCTCTCTTCCTCTCTGTCTCCTCTCTTTCTAAAGCTGAGCTCCGGCTGAAAGACTTTTCATTCTGTCTGTTACAGTTTTAGCTGTATGCAGATATCATCCTGGCAGACAATGGTCCACTATAGCAGGATAATAACAATACTTTTTAAATGGGCGTTCGTCATGTAACCATGTTCTATAACTCCTTAAACCAGCTGACTGCTGTCAGTCACAGTGACTCAGCCTTCATGGATGAACCACACAGGTCAGATAACACTGGCCTCAGACCTGCTGTTCAGTCTGTTATAAAGCTACGAGCACGTCACGCCCCCTCCCTGAACATTATCGGCTCGTTATCATCCGTCATTCAGGTCAACAGCAAATTAGCAAAACCTGCATAGTAGCAACAAATCCTGCTCCTCCGCTGCATGTTCACCTGAACTGCGGATTCTGCTGTTCAGCAGCGAAACGTCTTTAAACCCTGTCTGTCTGTGTGCGTGCTCCGTGCTGCAGTGAGAGGGCTGTATGAGTTCTGCACACACCTTTCAAAAAGTCCGGGCCGAAACAAACTTTGTTCTTGTTCTTAGCCCCTCGGGAACACGAACAGATCTCTCTGTTTTCGTGGAGTATGGAACAAGCTTTATCACACAGCATCAGCTCTGCGCAGCATATGTCCGCGTTCTTCTTCTTCTTGTGGATTTTCGGCAGACTCGGCCTGACTGCAAATGTACACACACACACGGGGTCCCGCCCTTCACCGCCTCTGATTGGTTCAGACCATGATATGAGCCTGACGTGTGTCTGTTGTTGGACACAGGGAGAGTCGCAGACAATGTATTTCCCTCTAACAGCTGGTCCACTAGATGTCCTACTCGAGCACTTGTCAATGAAGCCTGGAGTAATGAACCTTTTTCTTGAATCAGGTGTTGAAGCTTCAACAAAGCCTTGAAAACCCATCACTAGCTGTAGGTATTATCTGTAAGACACAAGAAACAGATGCTGAATTAACTATACAATGATCGGATTGTGGGTTGGTTAATGTGAATTGAATGTTTAAGTGCTAATGTGTGATGGTGTGTGAGCTCTTACCTTTTGTTGTGGCCAGGGGTGACAGTCAAAAGAGTCCCTCTTGGAACAAGCAGGCATTTATGGTTCCGGACCAGTCCACTCAGGAAATAGGTGCAGGGGGGGGGAAGGACAATTTTAGTTATGAGTTTTAAACCAGCTTTTAGCTTTTAATAAAAAGGAATTCCATGTATTTATTGTACATATGTGTTGCATTTGGTGTGAGGTGTATGGTGGGGTAAGTGTAAAATGGAGGGAGAAGGAGAGGTGTGGCAGCAGCCATTCTGAATGTTTTTTTTTTTGGTTTTTCTTTTGTGTGCTGTCACCACATAATATATAGACTGCACCTCCACCTTTGTCTCAAGCCTCCTACTTGCTGCTACACAGGAGCACCAATCTTTCTGCCCAAACAGGGACTTGAACCCTGGACCCTCAGATTAAAAGTCTGATGCTCTACCGACTGAGCTAAAGCTGGGGAACAATGGTCTGTCATGGGGGGGGGAAGAAAGGAAAGAAGGGGGGAAGAAGGGGGAAGAGGGAAAAAGAAGGTAAAAATGAGGAAAAAGAAGGAAGAAGAGGAGAAAAATGAGAAAAAACGTGAGAGAAGGGAAGAGATGATTTTTATTTGGACATAAATGATTTTAAACCTGTTTTTCATTTTTATATTAATTTATGCTTCGACCCCAAGGTTCCCGGTTCGAGTCCCACAAACGCCAAATATTAATGCATTAGATTTGGACTGATTTTAAAAAATGTGTAACTGGACATCACTTTAACACCGATTTTGTTGTTGTATGTTGTTGTCCAGCCACTGCTCTTTTGGGACAGTCTCTACTTTCGGGCAGTAGACTGTCCCCTTGTACTGGCTGTGCCCCGTTTCTGCTGTTCTGTACTGTCCACACTTCTTACACGTGTTGTGCAGTACTTTACGCTGCAGTGTACGTGCAGGAGCAGCAGGAGTCACAGGGGCAGGAGAAGGACAGGCTGGGGCAGATGCTGGGGGCACATTTGCATGGGGCAGAGGGTCAGCTGCCACGACTGGGGAGGTCCAGCACCTGCATCAGTCCTGCCTCTTCACCCTCTTGTTGTGCCACTGCACCAGAGTAGTGTGGTTAATGTCCACCAGCTGCATACTAGTCTGCTGCATGACAGCCCCATTACACAGAATAAGCTGCCTTATTTTACGGTAATCCTCCAAGATGTGGTCCCATCTGGAAAATGTGCTTGTCCCCCTTTTCTTGGGACTACGGTGGATAGCACAGAGCCTAATTGTAACGCACTATGGGGCTAGGGGCCTGACTGCGGCCATAGATGTAATTAAGCGACAGAAGTAGGTTCGGCTATGGAGCCTAAGTGTGTGAATAAGACACCAAACAACAAAATAGAGCTCAAATAAATATATTATTATTATGTAATAGCAGTAATAGCAAGTTATGAGCTATTATAATAAATGTATATATTACTATGGTATATATATAAACAGGTATTCAATAATGATATTCACAATAAGTAGTCAAAACTGTGATGACAGAAGGCAGTTCAGTCCGGAGAGAATAGTTCATTCAATGTTCCAAAGGAAAAAACTTGAGTTCAAGAACAAAAATGGGGAAAACTCAAATAGGTCCGTAGTAATCCTACCGCGTCGCAGCGGTGATCGGGCAGCTCGCCATCTTGAACTCGATTTCAACTAAAGGAAAAAAAAACCTGACCGCTGAGTGGATATTCACGGAGATGAGGTAGGTTCAATCGGCGGGGTTTGTTTGGGTTATGAAGCAGTTTAATCATTAATTTTTCCCGAATGCTAACCGGAGCACGCCAACCACAGGGACAGCAGCAGCCATGGAGCAAGAGGAAATCCGGAAGTGCGGGGTTGTGCCCCGGAACTTATAGGAAACACACCCTGCCACAATAAAGTGGTGACAGGAAGTGAGATGCTCTATGTTACGCGGGTTACAGGGTCCCCCCCTGATCTCATGTACGTCCTCGGACATGAACCAGGCTGGCAGCGAATAGCTGGCTGGCTGGGACGTGAAAGCATCTCATCTTCCTCTTCTTCCTCAAGGGCAAAGGAAAAAGCAGAGGTTAAGCCATGAAACAAGGCTTGAATGCTCTTTAATAGTGGCTTGCCGGGCTTAGTGTACTGCAGCCGATCAGGTGGATTTCTGGAGCGGTGTGAGCGCCTTAATGGTGGTTCGCCGTCAGGACTCATGGTTGCTGATTCAGCAGGTGAGTGTGGCTCTAACTCAGAAGGCTCTGGAGTGTCAGGTTCTGAAGCGGGATTTTCTTCAGCTCTAGAGACTTCAGCAGGATCAATTGTTTCAGACACAATTGCAGGTTCATCACTGTCCACAGCTATTTGTTCCTCTTCAACAGCTTGAGGTTGCTCTACTTCCATCTCATTGTCCTCTTCTGAAACAGATACTGGAGATTGTTCAGGGACGGAAGGCTGGTGAAGGACTGGAACAGGCGGCTGGGCAGTGGGTAGGTCAATAATGGTTGTGAATGTGACAGGTTCAAGGGATGATGGGGCGTGCAGAGATGAAATCAGTTCATCCTCCAATGGATCTCCTTCACCATTAGCAAGCAAAGGTATAGGAGAAGACACGGGTGATTTCCTCTTCTGCTTGGTAAGTATTTCCTTTTCAGGAGCAGGTAAGTACCCGCAAGGCAGTAAGAGGTCTCGATGCAGGGTTCTTAATGGCTTGTCTTGGCCTTCTGGTCGGACTGTGTACACGGGAAGATTGCCGGCTTTCTTTACCACGATATACACAGATGCCTCCCATTTATCTGCAAGCTTGTGTTTCCCTCTCAATCGCACGTTCCTCACAAGAACTCTGTCTCCAATGTCCAACTCTGAGGCGTTGACATTTCGGTCGAATCGGGTCTTGTTACGCTCCATCACCTTGGCCGAGTTTTCGATGGCTAGTTTGTAACTTTCCTCCAGGTGGGACTTTAATTTCTGCACATATTGTGTGTGTGAGGTGGATCTGTCCTTGTTCATGGGCAGTCCGAAAGCTAAATCCACTGGTAGGCGAGGTTGTCGGCCAAACATGAGCTCATACGGTGAGAATCCTGTAACATCGTTCTTGGTGCAATTGTAGGCATGCACTAGAGGTTTTACAAAGTCTTTCCAATGGGTTTTTTCTTGTTCAGTTAGTGTTCCTAGCATGTTCAGCAATGTTCGGTTGAACCGTTCCACAGGGTTTCCTCTTGGATGATATGGAGTGGTTCTTATTTTGTGAATACCGGCCATGTCACAAAGCTCTCGGATGGTTCTGGATTCAAAGTCAGTGCCTTGGTCACTGTGCAGCCTCTCTGGAATGCCATAATGCACCAAGAAATTGTCCCACAGACACTTGGCGACAGTCCTGGCTTTCTGGTTTGGCGTGGGCACAGCAACGGCGTACTTTGTGAAGTGGTCTGTTATGACGAGGATGTCTTTGACTCGCCGATCCGGTTCCACAGACAAAAAATCCATACACACCAGCTCTAAGGGATGAGTAGTTTTGATATTTACCAGGGGTGCAGCTCGTTCAGGTAAGGATTTGCGTCTTACACATCTTTCACAGGTTCTGATTTTGTTGATCACATCCATAGACATTTTGGGCCAATAGAATCGGGAGCGGACCAGGTCCAGAGTTCTGTCAATTCCCATATGGCCCATCTGGTTGTGAAGTTGGTGCAGAACAACAGCTCGATACTCCTCCGGCAGTACTATTTGGTATGAAGGCTCACTTCCCACTTGTCTCCGCCTGACGAGAAGGGTGTTATGGAGCTCCAATTTATTTACTTCTCGCAGTAACAGGGGCAAATCAGGAAGTTCTTCCCTCAACTGTGATGGTGAGGATTCTCCACGCTCAAGCTGGGCTATGACATGTCGGATGACAGGGTCGTCACGCTGCTTGGCTGCGATGTCAGCTGTGGAGAATTGAGGGAGTACAGAGGAGGCAAATTGAGCATCATCCATGAAACTGTCAGGCAGGCTGTCAACATGGATGGACATGGATAGCACCAAGGCATGGTCAGAATCATGATTTGAGCTGTACACCAGGTGACGTTCACAAACTGCTTTTATGGTGTGCTGGTCGATGGAGGCATAATCCGGTTCATTGAGATGTTGCTGGGCAAATCTCAGGATTCGTTCCTGTTCTTTGCGGGAAACAGAATCATCAGACAGCTCACCATGAGGTCTACGAGACAAACCATCAGCATCTGAGTTCTGCTTGCCAGCTCTATAGATGATTTTAAATGTGAAGGTGGACAAGGCTGAAAGCCATCTGTAGCTGGTAGCGTCGAGTTTTGCTGAGGACAACAGGTAAGTTAACGGATTGCTGTCTGTTACTACTGTAAAATGGGCACCATAGAGGTAATCATTGAATTTCTCTGTCACCGCCCACTTCAGAGCGAGAAATTCCAACTTGTGAGCGGGGTACTTTGATTCACTCCTGGAGAGGCCTCTGCTAGCATATGCAACGACTCTGTTCTTTCCGTCATGCTCCTGATACAACACAGCACCAAGTCCAATAGAACTTGCGTCAGTGTGTAATGTGTAGGGCTTCCGTGGATCTGCAAATGCCAGGACAGGAGAGGAGGTGAGTTTGTCGATGATGGTTTTGAATGCTTGTTGGCACACTGGCGTCCAACGTCCTCCGAAGGGTTCTTTGGGATTGTGGTAGTTTTCTTGTTTTAAGGTTGGTTTCAGTTTCTTCTGGGAAGGTGGATAACCAGCTGTAAGATCATGCAATGGCTTGACAATGGCTGAATATCCCTGGACGAAGCGCCGATAATACCCAGCGAAACCGAGGAACGATCTTACCTCCTTCAGGTTCTTGGGCTCAGGCCAGGATGTGAGAGTTGCAATCTTGTCAGGGTCTGTTTCGACACCATTCTGGGACACAACGTGACCCAAATATTTCACAGATGTCTGGAAGAACACACATTTCTCGACTGACAATTTCAAGCCGAAATCTTTAAGTCTGTTGAGGACTTTCATCAGGCGTTCTTCGTGTTCCTCCAGGGTTGGTGCAAAAATGATCAGGTCATCAATAAAAACCAAAACTTCTTTTAGATTTAACTCCCCCATGCACTTTTCCATCAGCCGTTGGAATGTGCTTGGTGCATTGGTAACCCCCTGCGGCATCCGGTTAAATTCCCAAAACCCCAACGGGCAGACGAATGCTGTTTTTGATTTGTCAGTTTCCTCCATCTCAATTTGATAGTAGCCCGACTTGAGGTCTAGCACCGTAAACCATTTGGATCCAGAAAGGGCAGAAAATGTGTCTTCCAGCTTGGGTAATGCATAAGCATCTTTTATTGTCTGAAGATTTAGTTTCCGGTAATCGATACAGAGACGTACACTTCCATTCTTTTTGCGCACAACCACAATTGGAGAGGCGAAAGGTGAATCTGACTCACGGATGACTCCTGAACTGAAAAGTTCTTGCAAGTGCTTCCTTACAGCGTCAACATCCTGAGGGTGGATCGGTCTTGGCCTTTGTTTGAAAGGGGTTGGATCAGACAGCTTGATTTGGTGTTTAACTTTGTCTGTCCGGCCAAAATCCAGATCGTGCTTTGCAAACACCTCAGGAATACTGTTGAGCTTGTGAATGATGCGTTGTTTCCACTCTGGAGTTAGAGGTGAGTCTCCGAAATTGTATTGCGGTGAAGGCGATTGTGACGACTCTGTAGACTGGACTGGATTATGGACACTTTGATCTCTTGAGACAATAGTCTGGAAGGTGCTGATTTCTGCAATGACTGCTCGGGCTGGAATGTGGATCTCATGGTCAGACTCATTGCTTACCACAACAGGCAAATGACATGGCCGGTGCTGAGGTAAGTCAATGAGGGAGGTCTTTACCATGAGTCCACCAGGCAAAGGGCTGGAACTTGGGTGCTCAAGGATGACTGCCTTTTCTCCTTGCAACAGCCTTGCGACCAAGCATCCCTCGAGGACGATAGTTTGGCCTGCTGAGATGGTAAGTGGCTGGTTTGACTGTAAGGTGACAGTGGAATACTGGTCATCCAAGTTCTGGGCATGACGGTGCTGGAGGATCTTGTACACAGCGATGTAACCGGAGGAGGTGGGTTGGAATGACTGATCAGGGTGAGTTTCAAAATGTTTGCTGTATGCGGCATCCAGAGTGTTAGTACCAATGAGTATCTGAGGGTGAAACTGTTTCATGTCGGGTACAACAAGTGCAAGTGTGTCGATTTCTACAGGTGAACCGAGGAAATCTGGCGGAAAGGTCATGTTGAGCTCTATGAAACCCAGGTAAGGTACTGCTTGTCCGTTTGCTCCTTCTATTTCCAACAGATTATCAATTGATTTGATTTCATGATCCAAGAGGTAAGTATTGTAGAAGGAGTGAGGAACAGTGGTGACCTGAGAACCAGAATCAAGAAGACAACTGAAGTGATTTCCTTGGATTTGAATTTGACCTGTACTTTTAGTACCCACAAGACCTCTTGGCAACAGTGGAAGTTTGCATTGTTCTTTGGGACTTCTGGTAAGTGCAGCTCCTGAGTGTCCCATTGCAGAAGCTGGTTCTAGTTTAACGACTTTGTGTTCTTGGCATCCCATTCTTGCTGTTTTTGGCGTAAAAGTTTCTTTTTCTGCTCGACAAGACTGGGGTTGGCATTATTGGTGCAGGTGGAGGAAAGGTGGCCATCTTCTCCACAGTTGAAACAGTACCATGGTTTGGGCTTGGTAGCTGACTGAGGTGAAGGGCGATTTGGTTTGTTTGGTCGTGGTATGGACTTGAATTCGGCTGGATTTTTCCTGGACAGAAGCTGAGACATTTGCTGCTGGAGTTTTTGAAGTTGTTTTTTCATTTCTTTCAGCTCATCATTGGACGTACCGTGCCCACAGGAACAAGCGCTCTGGGACTGGATGTTAACTTTCGGTTTTGACGTACCAATGTGTTTCTTCATGAGCGACTCCTTAGCGAGTTGTCTGTCTTCCTCTGTCCTAAGTTTCAGCAACAGTTCAGAGAATGGGGGTGGATTATTTTTATGTTGTTCCAGTTGTAACTTGGTTATTACAGTGTTGTCCCAACATCCACGACAAAACTGTTTCAGGAGATGTTTATCGGTGTCATCAGGTGAAATTCCTCCTTGCTTTACAACAGTGCCGAGAGTGAGCTGCAGTCTTTGGAGATAAGCAGACGGTCTCTCTCCTGGATTTTGAAGAATATTTAAGTATTGTGCATACAATTCTTCACCATCCTGTACAGTTCCAAAGGCTGAGTCAAGTACACTTAAAAGAACTGAAGGCAATGTGCTTGGGCTGAAACCCTTAACCAAATCAGCAGCGGGTGATAACAGGCTCTCTATAATTCGTCTGGTGACATGCAGTGCTGAAAGGCTGGGATCGGCAAGCAATAGATCAATTTGGGAACGCCAAGACTCAAAATCTGCTTCATTACTTGGCTTTGGAGTCCTTCCAGAAAAGGCACGAAGACGAAGCAAAGTTGAAGCACTCAAATCAGTGTTTCGGACCACATGTTCAACAACAACCCTCTGTACTTGTGATGGATTGAGGTCATCTGTTGACAATGAGACTCTTGGAGGTGGTCCAGGTTGGCTTTGACGGGGTCTTGCCCCCTGCTGGTCAGTGTAAGACTGACTGGGGGGAGGTAAAGACAGTGGCCCTCGTTGTTCCGGCACTGGCTGTGCTGTGACAAGTTTATCCACTTTCTTTTCCTCTCTTTCATCATCATCATCGTCATCATCATCATCATCGTCGTCCTCATCGTCCTCTGTTCCTGCTGCATATAAATGTTGGCCGATCTGGCTCATTACTGTCTTGAGGACGTCTTCAAAGCGGTGGCCGCTGCGGTCAGCGATTTGTCTGAGCTCAGTGAGGTAGTCAGGGGGGTGACTGCTGCTGTCCTCTGTGGCGGCATACTCGAGAGCCAAAGCAGTAACGCGGAACACAAGATCAGCAACAGTTCGAGAAGGATAAGTGTAAGGCAGAAGTGGTTCTAATGCGGTAAATGTAGTTGCTTCAACAAACTCAACGATCAGGTTTTTGAAAAAAGTACTGGCGGAATCATTTACATATAACGTGCGTTTTATCTTACCATAACTACGCAAACAGTCTATTATTTCTTCATCGGATTTAGTGTTAGTCACACCGGATATCATGACAGACTGCGATACGATCACCCCAGATTCCGCAACAAAATCCATTTTTTCCCTTTTAAACCAAAAACGTAATAAATGATCAAAAATAACCCAAAATATTCACACACAAAGGCTCCTGGCTAGCTCGCCACATGTAACGCACTATGGGGCTAGGGGCCTGACTGCGGCCATAGATGTAATTAAGCGACAGAAGTAGGTTCGGCTATGGAGCCTAAGTGTGTGAATAAGACACCAAACAACAAAATAGAGCTCAAATAAATATATTATTATTATGTAATAGCAGTAATAGCAAGTTATGAGCTATTATAATAAATGTATATATTACTATGGTATATATATAAACAGGTATTCAATAATGATATTCACAATAAGTAGTCAAAACTGTGATGACAGAAGGCAGTTCAGTCCGGAGAGAATAGTTCATTCAATGTTCCAAAGGAAAAAACTTGAGTTCAAGAACAAAAATGGGGAAAACTCAAATAGGTCCGTAGTAATCCTACCGCGTCGCAGCGGTGATCGGGCAGCTCGCCATCTTGAACTCGATTTCAACTAAAGGAAAAAAAAACCTGACCGCTGAGTGGATATTCACGGAGATGAGGTAGGTTCAATCGGCGGGGTTTGTTTGGGTTATGAAGCAGTTTAATCATTAATTTTTCCCGAATGCTAACCGGAGCACGCCAACCACAGGGACAGCAGCAGCCATGGAGCAAGAGGAAATCCGGAAGTGCGGGGTTGTGCCCCGGAACTTATAGGAAACACACCCTGCAACAATAAAGTGGTGACAGGAAGTGAGATGCTCTATGTTACGCAGATCATTTCCACTAGACGACAGCAATCTGGCCACTGAGCCAGTGGTGCAGTAGTGGTGAGCGCTTGTCGCTCTCCACCCTGGGTGTAAAGTCCTGCCTCTTCTCTGGCGACCTAAACCTGCCTGTATTCAGCCTGCTCTGGTGCCTGGCAGCAAACACCACCCTTTGCTTGTCGTAGTCCAGAAGGTTCTGCCACAACGCAACAATGGTGCTGACCTGAGGGAGAGCAGAATGACAACACAGGCACATGAGAAAAGAAAATATAAGCGTGGACATGTATGACAGGCACAGAAGCACACACAAACATCTGACCTGCTGACTGGTGAGGGCTAGAGAGGACTGCTTCCTCAGCTCCACCAGATACTCTGCCAAGCTGTCAACTCTGTCTATGCCTGCCACACCAGCATCAACCACAGCCTGGGGGAAAAACAGAGATGAGAAATATAAGAACCCAGAAAGCACAAATCACACAATAATATTTCTTAATAGCAACTAATGTTACTACAAATAAATGTGCTTTAACATACCCAGATGCTGAGGATACACCAGGCTGTGGCATGGAGGTGGTGGTAGCCTCCTCCTCACAGAGGATGAGGACTGGTGGTCCTCCTAGCCACCAAGCTAGGCTTTAATGCAGCAGAGTGCACCCCACCAAAGGGAGATTTAGTGAAGTGGAGAGAGAGGAGCAGGACACTGAGTGGCTGGCTGGTAAAGCAACATTACATGATGTAACAGACACAGCATTTGATGTTATCTGTGTGTATTGAAGCAACTGTCACTCATTAAACTGCATGATGCTATATAATAATGTCCATAGTAAGTAACAGGCTAACACTTTACCTTCTCATAGAGGTCATGCCACCTCTGCTGCCTAGGAGCTGGCCTGCAGCCTCCAGCAGGGCAAACACCTGAGCTGGCAGCCTGCTCATCCACTCATCTTCTCCCATAGCCGTGTGGTTATTGCTCATCTAAAGACACTGACAACAATAAAAAACGCTGAGCATGCAATAATGAACAACGCGCTGTGACGCCGCTGCACTAAATAAACAGTTAATATGCGAATACATACGCGTCCACAGCGATCGTGTAATATAAAGAACCCGTGCTCCTGGTTTTCAAATAATGTACGGAAGCGCTGAACTGAATTATGTTTTCTTTATGTCACTATAACGTGATCTTATCACGTTATAACAAGCTAGCGGCTCATCGCGTCCTGTCATGCTATAACGGGATGAGCCGCTGTTTTACAACGTGACAGCGTCTTATCACGTTATAACGATACAACGATCGATCAACGATACAAGACGCTATTGTAAACCACATGTTTGCAGTATTTACTTACTTTTTAGACGCGTGGAATCCTTCGTCGTAGATGACCGACTGACTGGAAACGGTTGCTATGGACTCGCTACGTCATCCAATGTAGAATGGAAATGCGCGCTGCCATTGGCGCTGTCGAGCGTCATCGCGCCGCGCGATTGGATGAAATCCAATCTTACATTGGACGGCGGCGTACGCGATAGGCCGAGGAGATTGGAATTGGACAGACTGTCGTGAGCCAGGTAGAGCTATCTGGGCTCTACATGTTGTTGCAGAGACTAATTCTGTGCAGACAGGTTAACTGAAACAGAGAGCATTGATTAAGGGTGAACTTCCTGTGTGTGCAGACAGTGGAGGTGGGTTCAGGTGTTATAAATTGGCATCCCTATGGTTCAGATGAAGAGCATCTGTTGAGAGCATCCTGTCCAGCTGCATCACTGTGTGGTACGGAGCACAGACACAGAACTAGCTAAGGCCTAAATGTGACGGCGCCTCATATTGGAAGTACATATACGAATTACAAGATTCTGCCCCGTATCAAGTCTGAGTGAGCATACGATATAGAAGCTAGGGTACCGTTTCATCACAAACCAATGTATATGTTCTGGGCAACAGCATTTATAAAATATGCCTATTGTATTATAATATACAGACGGATTCTTGGAAATGTGTGTGTGAAAGATGATGTCACACATTTTTGCTCCATTCCTTTCAATACAGCAGTAGCCCTTACAGGTGCATTATGAGGCACTTGTCTGTTGATGTTGGGAGGACTGTGACCATGAGAAATCAATCCATCTCTCATACTATCCAGTATAATTTATGATGTTGAGTGACTGAACAAAGCAGCATCTGCAGGGATTAATGAGGTTTTTCTGATTCTGCACAATATGCACTTTAGGACAAAATGGTGGTCAAATGGTGGTCAACCTCCACTCTATGAACCAGCTATTCACATTTTTTATATACATTTCTTGTTTACAATCTTCCAGTTTTTTTTTCATTTGACTCCCACAGGCTGCATGCACTCCCACCAGTCTCCTGGGCTTGAAATCTGTCATTTACAAACAGTAAGCGCCAGAGAGCAGGAAGGAGACGGCAATACCTCAGAAACAGCTCAGTCATTTCAGGGTAGGAGACTTTTCACAATTCCAATTAAGTCATTCAAATGGAAATATAATGAAATATAAAGAAAATAGAAACCTAGTCTGAAGGAAATATTGGCATTTGTAAGTCATACAAAATGTATGGTTTGTAAAAGAACTATAAAGCAAGCCAAGGAGCAAAAACAAGTAAACACAGTGCTCAGAATTTGTGGCTGCGCCTGGCGTGCCTGGCGTGTGGAAACGATTCGGAATTAGAAAATTCTGAATACAAGTTTGATAGAGCAGCATCTAATGAGCATTTTAAGACTAAAATGGAGTCTGCAGCTTGAAATTTCTAGGAGATACATTTGGCAGATGACACCGAAATTGCTTAATATTTGAAAAACTATAAGTTTTGGAAAAAAACGTGAAGTTGACCCGGAATGTCCTCTGTGAGATGAACAACAGATGAGCAACGGCAATCAAACAAAGAAGAAGAAGAAGAAAGAGGGTGAATAACAAGAGTTGATTGCCTAGCAACGGCAATCAAACAAATGAACTGAACAAGGAGAAGGAGGGGGAAGAGGAACTAGAAAGACGAGCACAGCGACAGCAGAAGTTCAACAGAAGTTTTCCGCTGTAAGTGTTTTATTACATCTGAATGGCTGCTGCGGAGTCTCTGAGAGGTTTTATCAGCGAGCGGCTAACTGCTGCTGCTGCTGAAATATTGGGAGTGTTTGAACAAACTATCGTCCAGTACGAGGGAGAGCTGGACCGTCAGCGCAAACTGCTGGATCTCCTCCTGAAGCCGGAAATCAAGCTACACAGAATAGGTATGTAAACATGACAATGTCACGGAACAACAACGGCTCTGTGTGAAAAGAGTGACATTCAGCACATAGTGTTTCTGACAGGAGGACACTGACTTCATGACTTGAAGCTACAAATGTGTCCCTCCAGCTGTTCTCTCTCTGCTTTAGCTCCTCAGAGCTCTGTGCTTTGTTTATTTACCGTTGAAGTTACCGTCAGTTAGCATCAGAGATGCAGCGATTGATCGGCCATGACCGGCATCCGCAGATCAGACTGAGATATGCCGATTTTATGCCGGTCAAGCGCGCCACATGATCGGTCGTGTCACAACCGTTAGCTTACCTTAGCTTAGTTTAGCTTAGCTTAGTTTAGTTTAGCCTAATCCACCAGCTCAATCCGCTGGTGGAAGTGTGCTCACCTGTATGTGCGCATGTGTCTGCGTCCTATGTGCAGACTGTATGAAGTTACATTTAATCAGTGAATTAATTAATGATTTGCTGCCTGTCAAATAAGATAAATAACATAAGGCTGTTTAGTTTGTTTAATTAGTTAGCAGCACAAACATGTTCATCTCTCCAGTTTCAGACTGCATGGTCTCCTAAATATACACATTGTGCTTCTGACGTCAACAGTAATGTGTTAATCTGTTAATATCTGTATTATTTGTCTGTGCTTAATGCTAACTAGGAATGCCGATTCTGATTTCCAGTTTTTGATTGAGTTTGACCTGCTGTTGATTTTAGCTGATTACGATTTCATTTTTTCAAACCACTTTACAGTAGAGCTGCCCGACCCGAGCCTGTGTGCCCCAGTGTGGGCTTCACACACTAATAACTCTACTGTAATTGTTATAAAACAGACCATACACATCATGAAAGTGCAGTTATGGAACAACATATTGCAAACTTACCAGTGTTTCCTCTGCCATTATATATGGGAGCAGCTATTTTCTATATAGCAGCATTAAATTAAAATGGGCTCCAGCCTGAATAAATTACATTTGCATGCTTGTTTGTTTTCCTCTCTCTTTCTCCATGTCAGAGAGACTGGATGACAAAAGGCATCACTCCGGTGCATCGTAGTATATAAGGTGTGCAATGTCTGGCCGTTGGATTTTATATGGGCAGTTCTTATTTTTTTAAACTCATTGTGTAACGTTTAGGTGAAGTTCTGAGCAGACTATTGTCAGCTCACTGTCTGCGTCGCCATGATGCGTCACATGGGGCTGTTGAGCTTGGACGATGGGTACAGCAACACAGAGGGCTCTGAAGGTGCACAACACCGGTGCAACACTTCGACACAATTCACCACAAGACTAAATATGCTTACATATACAACCTGCTATCAGAGAAAGTCTGTGTCATACAAGTGAAGTTCTCTGCCTTTGTGCGTTTTTAAAATTCACTGCAGCTGTTGGCACACAGCGGCCCGATGCGCACACACACACTGATATACACAAACACACACAAAGACATGTGTGCAAGCATACAGGTGAGCACAATCCCACCAGCAGAACTGTTCAAAGGCTTGAAGCAGCTTGTAGGAGCAGCTAAACATCTTCAAGGAGCTCTAACAAGTCCAGTTGTCCTGCTTCAAGCTTTTCAAAGGAAATGACCTGGATCAATCACTGAGGTTCAGTTTTTGACAAATGAGCTACTATCATGGAGATCACATAAACTCTCTGTTTTCTTCTGACCCTCTGACCTGCAGATCTCCCTCAACAACACAGTTTACAAGTGGAGGATGTTCTGGCTGACCAGCAGCTCTGTAACCAGAAGAAGAACTCCATTCTGGACCAGGAGGAACCAGAACCTCCACAGGTTAAAGAGGAACAGCAGGAAGTCTGCACCAGTCATGAAGGAGAGCAGCATGTACTGAAAGAGGAGACTGATCCCTCTATAGTAACTGCTGCTTATGATGGACCAGAACCAAACCATGACATGGTTCTCTCCCACAACGCTCCTCAAGGTAAAAGGTCTCTAAAATGTTTTTTTTCTTTGTAAGAACCTGAATTTTTATTATTATTTCTGTTTATTAGAACTTTAATGTTGGTTCAGGTCATTTGGTTGTTCCAGGGTTTAGATCTCTTGAGAGCAGGTATGGACTGGCCATCTGGCATACCGGGTAATGCCCAGTGGACCGGAACACATTTTTGGGTTGGGGATGGCATAATGTAATCAAAGGTTAGGGCTGAAACAAACCAGTATTTTGGTACTCGGATACTCGCCGATTATTTTTGTGATTATTCAAGTACTCGGATCATGCGTAAATGCCATAGTTTTCTCATAGATACGGCTGCAGCGGCATTTCTTAAGTCTAGGGCTTGGCGATAAAAATGACAATTATCGCGATATAACTTTTTTCAATAACAACATGACAAAAGTTCGATAATGCTCAATAAATGTGTACATGTTGTGTGACGCTGCACATGCGTATTGCATGCTGGGCTCTCGAGTGCTACATGTGGAGCTGTACCGTCACTGTGAGGAGTTGAGACTTGGAGGAGTGGTGAGAGAAAAAAACGGCACAGACAACGTGGAAGGAAAGGTCACAAAACGTCTGTAGTGTGGAGATATTTTGGCTATTTTGTTTTTGTTTGTTGAAATTATACCTAAAGCACTTAGAACTTGCACATGCAGCCACGTTACTTGTGTTTTATAATATTGCCCCTTCGGAGTCGACAAACGCATGTTTTACAAAGTCGCTTACAGTTCAACTTTTTTTTTTTTCTCTGAAAAAAACGACACTTTAGGCTTTCTATTAGTATACTCCGCCATGTCTCTGTCTTGTTTACAGGCTGTGTCTATGGGAAAGTCAGTGTCCAATCGGACGATCGAACGAGATCAACAAAATCCAATTGTAGAGCTTTCTGCTCTCACGTGGTATATCAAATATGGTTGATTCAACAAGAGACGTATCACCCCTGACTAGCTGGGTCGACGCATAGCGGACCGTTATCTCAGCTGGAATGTCATCAAAGTCAATAGAGCGAATGGCACATTTTTTACTTATAGTGTAATAAATTTGTATGGGTTATGGTTCTACATTTTAGTACAAAGATATAGATTGTAATATTGATTTTATGGAGATTTTTATTAAGAGATATACACCTTAGTTTTTTTGAAGAATTGGTCATGTCATGTTTTGACAAATAAAGAGAAGCTTAACACCACAATTAACCATCTGGTTTCTACAAACTGTTCTCCTCTAAATGTGAAATAAATATAGATTTTACATATCGTGTTAATTATCAATATCGACTGATATGGAAATAAATTATCATGATACATTTTTTGCCATATCGCTCAGTCCTACTTCAATCCGCGACCTCCTCCATACCCGGCGCCAAAACCACGTGTCTATGTGTCTGATCTGCAAACTGCTCACTCACGTTTCGAATCCAGGACCTCTTGCACTCAAAACACTGATCATCCCGCTGCGCCACAAGAGAATCATTCTCAATGATGTCACTAACGAGTTGTCGATTGCTAAATAAGTTCGAATATTACTCAAGTACTCGAGTAATCGTTACAGCCCTAAAAAAAGTACATCATAGATATTTTCTATCAACCACAATGGTATTTGAGGTGTTAGTGTTAGTATTAAATAACAATGTTGATACAGCAGTATACCAAAGGGGTACTGGGAAACTCACTCTAAGCTTGAACTGGAAAACTTGAGAGCTCTGCTTTGTGTCCATTTGTTCCTCCAGTTCTCCCTCAACAACATGACTGTAAGGAGGAAGAGATCCTGTCTGACCAGCAGCTCTGTAATCAGGAAAAAAAATCCAGTCTGGACCATTTTGAACCGATTGTCATCCAATACAAAGAAGAGATCAACCATCAGGACCCACTGCTGACACCTGAGATAAAGTTACACAGAACAGGTATGTGAAACTGCAAACAAGCAGTGAATCCAGTGACTCATGCGGGATCTTACTCAGTTCTGTGCAACGTTTATATTAAGCTCAATGATCAAAACTGTGAAACATGTTTTCTTGTTTCTTCTAACCCTTTAGATCTCACTCACAATTTTAAGGAGAAAGAGCTGATTCTGGCTGACCAGCAGCTCTGTAACCAGAACAGGAACAGCAGCCTGGATTGGGAGGAACCAGAACTCCCACAGGTTAGAAAGGAACCGCATGTTCTCTGCAGCAGTCATGAGGAAGAGCAGCATGAACTGAGAGAGGAGACTGAGCCCTCTATATTGACTGTTGCTAATGAAAGGAACTATGTTGAACTAGAACCAAGCTGTGACAGGATTGTCTCTCACAACTCTCCTCCAGGAAAAAAATCTGTAAAATGTAAACCTGGTAGAAAAGGTGAGAAGCCATTTTCTTGCAGCACATGTGGAAAATTCTTTTGTCGAAATCATGATTTAACTATTCACATGAGAACCCACACAGGTGAGAAACCACATTCTTGCAAAACATGTGGCAAGTGTTTTAGTCAATATAACCATTTAACTACTCACATGAGAACCCACACAGGTGAAAAGCCATTTTCTTGCAAAACATGTGGCAGGTGTTTTAGTCGATATAGCCATTTAACTACTCACATGAGAACCCACACAGGTGAGAAACCATATTCTTGCAAAACGTGTGGGAAATGTTTTACTCAAAATGGTACTTTAACTGCCCACATGAGAACCCACAAAGGTGAGAAACCATTTTCTTGCAAAACATGTGACAAATGTTTCAGTCATAAAAGTAACTTAAATGTCCATATGAGAACTCACAGATAAGAAGCCATTTTCTTGCAAATTATGGTGGAAATGTCTTAGACAAAATAGTGTTTTAACTGTCCACAAGAGAACCCACACAAATAAATCAAGTGTTTGCCAAACAGGTGTGACCAACTGAACCATTTGTTTGAAAATGTTCCTTGGTAGGTTTTATTTCTGTGTACTATTGAATGTGAACTGACAGCTGACACTGAGATCTGTCATGTTAATTTGTGTGTATGTCAATCATCAGTTCTAACTGTTAGTTCTAGTTCTGATTCTAGTTTTAATTCTAGTTCTTACTGTTAGAACAGTTAGAACTGATGAAGCTGCTTGGATGAGCAGCGAAACATCTTCAAGAAAACTCTACAAGTCCAGACGCCTTGCTTCAATCTTCTCTATGTATGATGACCTGGATGACTGAGAATCTTCATCAACAAAACAGCACAAAAAAACCCAGTAAACTAAAAGCTTGTCTGAATAAAAGTTTTTTCAGCTGGCGTTTAAAAGAATGAACAGACTCAGCCACACGGATAGGGAGGGGCAGAGCGTTCCATAGTCTGGGTGCCACTGCCTGAAAGGATCGGTCTCCCTGGGTTTTAAAGTGGGTTTTTGGAACCTCATGTAGGTGCTGGCAGGAGGATCGAAGAGTGCGTCTAGGGGAGTAACACACCAGCGTGTCTGTGATGTACTGGGGGGCTTGCCTATTTAAAGCTCTGAAAGTTTGGGTTAAAATTTTAAAATCAATTCTGAATTTAATGGGGAGCCAGTGTAAGGAAGATAAATTTGTGGTAATGTGTGACCATCTGTTTGATCCTGTTAAAAGCCTTGCAGCAGCATTCCGAACCAATTTCAGGCGTTTGAGTCCAGAATTGTAAAAAAACAAATAAAAAGTGAATTGAAGTAATCTAAACGAAACCAGATAAAAGCATGGATAATCAGCTCTAGATCTGCATTTGACAACATCGGCCGTAATTTTACCTGTTTATGGTTTAATAATATGAACAATGAGCATTCAAACGTGTTTTTGTGTGGGAGCTTTTTTGATGAAGATCAGAGTGAGTCTTAAATGTTCATATGATTTATCAGATTTGTCAGAATAAATATAAAACAATACAAGTGAATATACACACACACACTGCATACAGGACTATAACATACTATTCAGCCCATTCACCCATGTGAAAATATATACAACATATACAGGTCAAATATTATACAATAAAATTAAACAGCACTGCATAAAGACAGCCTTATCTAGACATGGAGGACAGTGTCAGTCAGTGTTGATCCTAACTGGACAGGCTGATTTCACACAAGTGTGACTGACTTGGAGTTACATTGTTACAAAGATTTCTTCTCTTCATTGTTCTCTTTTTTTCATTCATTAGAGTGCTAACCATTACACCATGGAACCTCCTCTTTACGTAAACCTGCCTGGAAGAGAACCAGAGACATGTCTTGTCCAGATGGTCTGTCTTTCCAGAAACGGAGTCTGTCATTGGTTAAACTGAGTGAGCTGATGTCCAGGTGTAGAACAAAGGAGCTCCTGCTAGCAGTGGTACAGTTTGTACCTACCAGCTTCAAATGAGACAGAAGTGTCCTCTGAGGACTCACACAGCACTACAGTAGATCCTTACTATAGTCATCCATCTTGTCACATGACCTCACAACACACTGAACTGTTAGTGGGATTTGAACCCACACTATCAACAACAAATTTGGAACACCTTTTCCACTCTCATTGATCCTCACCAATTATTAACTTCTTATTGATTCTTGTTGTCCATTGATTCATTGATCAATCAGTGACATCATCAATACAGCAAAGCTGAACTTCATGTGGTTCATTAATGCCAGCCTCTTATTGGTTGTTGCTGGTCATTAGATAAAGAATGACAGACCTATAAAAGGCTGAACTTTTCTTGCTGAACCTTCTCTTCCCTCCAGCCAACCCTTCATTCAGGTACTTTTACTGCCATAAGCTGTTGGCAAAGATAGGACCACTGTCCTCTATGGACTAGACTGATACCATCAAGGCCACAGCAACAGTAACTGTAATGTGAGGAACTGGGCCTGCTCATCTGACAAAGATTGCTGAAGGTAAACCTGTTTTATATTTATCGACACAACTAATGGAACGACACAATTAATGCCGAACACCAAACTCACATGTATATAACGTCTTTATATGTCTTTAATGTAGTGCTGACTTTGCGGATGAAGGCCCCAGTCGAGCTGCCTACGGCTCCAACACAAAGATGTGCAGGCAGCGTTGGTGAGGTGGTCACCGCTGCAGAGGGCCAGCAGATACATGAGACTGCAAGCAGGTAGGAGACCGGCTACATGTTCTTTTACATGAAAGAGTGGACTGCTGATCGACACACACTTGGCCCGCTGTGAGTGCCACCACGACAAAGATATATTTGGCTGTCTGAAGCCACTCATCCAAGTGCTGCAACCTGAAGCTGAGGCTGGACACCATTGGCTGCTTGGGCGAGGAACAGGATGTCAGCCAGCTGGAAAAACAAGCACTGGCTGAAGGACTAAACTTTGCCAAATTGCCGGAGCAGATTCCATTGGTGGAACTTATCATGAGGTGGAGTCCTCAACACACAGTAGAAGAGAGATCCCACTAGCAACTAAGAAACAGATAGTCAGCTACCTACAGAAACTGGAGAGGGATCAAATAATCAGCTGCCAGCTCTGCTTCCAGCTTTATCCAGGCCTGTATGGACTCCAAGATACACCAAGAAGGAGTCTCCCTCAGACCCATCATCAACAGCACAAACTCAGTCACACAGAATGTGGTTAAGCACTTGGCATCCTGACATCCTGACACCACACTGCACTCAGTGTTCGACTAGAACAGCCTTAATGCACCATTCTGATATGGATTGCTTCTGCCTGATATAGACCCTGGTGGGGAATAGTTTATCCATTCCTGATAAAGCTCCCGATGAGACAACACCTCGGCTGCCCCGCAGACGGCGCAGCCCCTGCGGAATGCCTCTTTGTTTATTTGATGTAGCACTATTCCAGGGTGTATCTTTCTGTGCCTTAATCTAACGTCCATTGTGAGCACATTCCCAGGGGCCATGCCGCTCCTGAGTGTGGCCCAGATCCTGTCCCCCCGGAGGCCAGGGAAAACCCTCCTCTACGCCTGGTCAGCCGCTGGTGGTCTCCTCTTGTTCCGGACGAAGATGTGATACAACCCTTTTGTGGGGATGTCTTGTAGGTTTTTCTGGTCCTGTCGGGTATAAAACTCACAACAGAGTGGATTAGTTGTTCCTGGCTGCCTTCCCTCCCTCAGCAACCGTAATCAGCGCTGAGGGACAGAGGCAGCCAGTTTATCACATACATCAACAATGTTGCCTTTTCTGAAAACTATTCTCCCCCTCCTTAGGATGGCCAGGATCCCCGCAGCTTCTATGCCACCGGCCGGGTCGACAATGTCCCCGAACCGGACTAAGTATCATGACGTCATGGGCGACCTGGTTCATGTTAGACCTCCACAGGAAGCTGCTGATGGCTTTGTTAATGTTGCTCTCCTGCTGTGGGGACAGAGGACAAACAGCCAGGACATGATTCATGGTAGACATCATTAGTGAATTGATTACAGTTATTTTTCCCTTTATCCCCAGCTGTCTCTGCTTCCACAGGTTAATTATGTTCTTGATTTTTCCTGTTAAAATGTCCCAATGTTTTTGATTTGCTCTCCCTTCATCTTTCCCCACCCACACCCCCAGTATCTTTATTTCCTCTCCCGCATTCTGAAACCCCCATGTGTTGCGTGTGCTTTGTGCTCCCCCACACATCATTATTTGTGTTTTATTAATATTCATTTTTGCACCCGATGCTTTACAAAAAGAATCTATCGTGCCCATCACCTCATTAACACTATCTTTATCTACCACCGTGGCATTTGTGTCGTCTGCGTACTGCACAATCTTGCAGCACGCAGACTCTCCCACTCTAATCCCTCTAATATTTACATTTCGCTTCTGCCAGAGGCTCTGTCACCAGGGTGAAGAGCATGGCAGACAGCGGACAGCCCTGTCTGATCGATCTGCTCAGCGGAAACGCGCCCGTGCACGCGCCGTTTATTTTGACGCAGCTGGTGGCTCCGCTGTACAGAGTTATGATCCAGTTAATGTACCGCTCTCCAAAGCCCAGCCTCTCTAGGACTCGCCATAGAAAGGTGTGCTCCACACGATCAAAAGCTTTTTCAAAATCTACACTCAATAAAAACCCCCGTTGTGCACATGTGTTTGACCAGGCATCTGACGGCCAGGACAGAGTCAGAAATGTCTCTGCCCGGCACGCCATGTGCCTGTGTCTCACCCACCACCTCCTCAATGACCCTTTTCAGCCTGTTTGCTAAAATGTTCGCCATTATTTTATAATCCGTATTCAAAAGACTTATCGGTCTGTAGTTTTCTAGTTTGTTTTATCCCCTTTCTTTTTATACACTATTGTTATTATTCCTTTTGCAAAAGTCTCCGTTGTTGTTTTTCTTCTTTCTATTTCGTTGAAATAGGATGGGGGCCAGGTTAGGACTGAACGCTTGGTAAAATTCAGCTGTCAGTCCCATCCTGGGCTTTTCCCCGTATTCAGTGATTTTATGGCTGTTGTGATTTGTTGTATTGTCAGGTCGGAGTCACAGAAGGCCCTGTCTGCTTCGTCTAGCTTTTTCTCCAGGTAATTTATATTTTTTCCCTTTCGTCCTGATCTGTTGCTTCAGTTTGAAATAATTTGCTATAGAAATTCTGCGCCGTTTGTAAAATCCCTCCCAGATCCGTTATTATTTCCCCCTCACTGTTTACTATCGATTTTATAAAAGGGTTTTCTTGTTTTCGTTTTTCCAGCCCCAGAAAGTAACTTGTTGATTTTTCCCCTTCCACTAGATATGTTGCTTTTGCTCTTATTGCCGCTGCTTTGCATTTGCTGGCCGTTAAATTGTGCAATTTTGCCTGCGCTGTTGCGAGTATGATTGTGTTTCGATCTGGATTTTCTTCCATTTTTTTCGTTTCTATTTTTATTATTTCTAATAATTCGTTCTCTTCCTGTTTTTCCTACCACAGTTTTTTTATCCTATTTTTTACCCCCTCCCACCATTTCAATAAGTCTTCGGTTTCCGTTATTTCATATTTTATTCGTTTAGAAAAGAATTAATCTTTATTTTGAAATGTTCATTTTCTCAGATTTGATTGTTTAGAACCCACAGACCGCCGTTTCTGGGCCTGCCCGCTCCTCTCATGCGAACCTGAAGCAGGGAATGATCGCTCCACCTGTTAGGCATGTAATCCACGGTGTCCACCTCTGTGACTACTCCAGGAGACGCCAGTACCAAGTCTATTCGGGATTGTCTCAGCTTCCCCCGCACCAGCTGTCTCCTGGAGTAGTCCCGACCTCCCGGGTTTAGCATAAATCTATTAAATTATATTCCGACATTAACTTTAGTAATTATTGTCTGCTCGTGTCACTCTTTAATTTGTTGTTTTTTATATTTACTGTATCTTCTGTTGTCATTATTATATTAAAGTCCCCAATTATGATGCAATTCCCCGATACCCATTTGCTTAGTTTTTCCCATAGTAAATCTTTCCTTCCCTTTTCATCATTGTTTCCATATATATTAATTACTTAGATCCTTGCTGCCTTCTTTCAGGTCCACCATGACCAACCGGCCCCCGCCGTCGGTGTGCACACAGGCCACATCGTGAGGGAGGCCCGGTTTGATCCGCACAGCAGCGCCCGCTGCCAGAGAGGGTCCAGGGTCATAAAATATTTCTCCTCTCCAAATGTTCTTTACTTGACTTAATAGGTCTGCGCTCCACCTTACTTCCTGCATACAGAGAATATCCGTGTGTGTGTGTTGTATTGTCCTTATTGTCCTTGCGCCAGGAATGTTTAAAGATGTGATTGTGATCAAGAAGTAAGGTGGAGGCAGACCTCAATGCAACAGTATCATTTCTTTTTCCTAGCATGCCTATTCTGTTTTGCTTCCTGCATCTTTTTTCTATATAATTTCTGCCCTGCCTCTCTCTCCAGGTCAGAGTCGGAGGAGATCACCCTATGTCCCAGGAAGGCGGGCACAGAGACGGCTTCTCTTGCCCTGGCTTTTTCAGCCAGCAGGGACTTACTGGAGCGAAGGGTGAGCCTCACAAAACTGTCTTTCATGGTGCTTTGCCCAAGCTCCTGGGAGCCGGCATATAGGCTAACGTCATCCAGGCTGGATCCTAACGACAGAGCCTCTTCACCACCTGGCAGCCTCCGGGCAGGGCTCTTCACCTCCCCTTCCGGGTGCGCTCATTTTTTTTATATGCTACAGGATCCGGGGTAGGGCCAGACTCACCGCCCCCTTCTGGGCAATCCCTCACGATTATGGAGCCAAATCGGGGTCATAAATTTTGTTAACCTGAAAAAATAAAATTCATTCAAACACTAAAACTTGAAACTGAAAATTTATGTTTTGATGTTGATTTTTTTCAGCTCAAAATTTTTTTTAATCAACTTTGAAATTCTTTTGAATAAATTGTCATGGTTTCAGCCAGGTCTTTTATTTTGTAGTTCATTTTCTGTTTGTATTAGTTCTAGTTTTACTAGTCACTTCCTGTTTTATTTTGAAACTCGATCTTCCCCTTGTGTTTCAGTTCTGTTTACTTCCCCTTCCTCATGTGTGCTCCCTTCCCCCACCTGTGATTACCTGCTCCGCCCTAATGTGCTTCACCTGTGTCCAATTGTCTTCCCGCCCTCCTGTGTATAAAGCCTGTGTGTTTCCTGCCCCTTGTGGCCAGTTCGTTTTGTGAGTCTTCCATGCGACACAGCCGTCCAAGTAGCCTTTCTGCTCTTGTGATTATCCCTACGTCTTTTCGAGTAAGTTTCCCTACGTGTTCTCGAGTAAGTTTTGGATTCTTGTGTTTTTTCCTACGTGTTTTCGAGTGAGTTTTGGATTCTCTTGTGTGTGACTTGTTTTTTGGATTTGACTACTGCTTTTTTGCCTTTGCCTTTTGGATACCTTTGCCACGTTGACTGATCACCCGTGTACCGAACCCTGGCCTATATTAAAGGAACTGAGTTTGTTTTCACCTCCGGCTAAGTCTGCATTTGTGTCCGCCATCTCACAACCCCTGACATTACGAACTGGCCATAAGAGGACGCAGCAGACATGCAAGATGTCGGAGCGGCTGTTAAAAGCCAAAATCTTCAGTGGGCACCTTTTAAAATGGTGCGCCTCTGGAGCCAGGTTTACCGGCTTAGGGAAACTGTTCAAGCCGAGTTAAATCTGTTGGACAACCTGACCTCACCGCCTACAGAGGAGAAGGAGATGTGGCGGATGGTTAACCGCAGGGTTGTCCTGCTTCAGCAACTGGGAAAATTATGGAACTGGAAAGAGCTACTGAAAGCTGGCATGGACCAAGCGCTGAACGCAGAGCCTTGGCTCCACATCCATTACATCGGGGCGTTCCAGGAAATGGAGGAGTTCACTGCTCCTGTGGCCTCCTTTCTGCCCTCCTGGTTTCCCAGTCTCCAGTTGACGCCATTCTCCCCAGTTCCGCCCGGAGGCGGGCTCCCGATGACGTCACCACTTCCGGTTCCGCCCAGAGGCGGGCACCCGTTGACGTCACCACTTCCGGTTCCGCCCGGAGGCGGGCTCCCGTTGACGTCACCACTTCCGGTTCCGCCCGGAGGCGGGCTCCAGACGGCGCCGCTCCTCCCGTCTTGGACAGGGGGCGGGCTCCCGATGACGTCGCCACTTCTGGTTCCGCCCGGAGGCGGGCACCCGACGACGTCGCCACTTCCGGTTCCGCCCGGAGGCGGGCTCCCGACGGCGTCGCTCCTCCCGTCTCGGCCAGAGGGCGGGTTCCAGACGACGTCGCTCCTCCCGTCTCGGCCAGAGGGCGGGCTCCCGACGGCGTCGCTCCTCCCGTCTCGGCCAGAGGGCGGGCTCCCGACGGCGTCGCTCCTCCCGTCTCGGCCAGAGGGCGGGCTCCAGACGGCGTCGCTCCTCCCGTCTCGGCCAGAGGGCGGGCTCCAGACATCGCCACCTGCCCCTGAAACCTCCAGTGCCCCCCGCAGAGGACTTCCTGCCAAGACTGGAGTGGCAGAGACACTGGAGGCCACCTGTCTGGATGCAGGGGGTGCATCCAGCCTTGATCTTGGAGGGCCATCTGTTCTGGGTCCACGCCCTGACCCAGAGGGACCCTCAGCCCCAGCGACTGACTCTGTCACTGGGGAACCCCCAACTCCAGTTTCTAGCCCTCAGCCTGGTGGGGTTCCGTCCCCGGCTTCCTGTTCCGACCCCGGTGGTCCACCGCTCCCGAGTCCCTGTTCCGACCCCGGTGGTCCACCGCTCCCGAGTCCCTGTTCCGACCCCGGTGGTCCACCGCTCCCGAGTCCCTGTTCCGACCCCGGTGGTCCACCGCTCCCGAGTCCCTGTTCCGACCCCGGTGGTCCACCGCTCCCGAGTCCCTGTTCCGACCCCGGTGGTCCACCGCTCCCGAGTCCCTGTTCCGACCCCGGTGGTCCACCGCTCCCGAGCCCCAGTCCCGACGCTGGTGGTCCCTCGCCTCTGGTCTCCAGCCCCGACGCCAGTGGTCCTCCCTCAGTTCTGGTTTCCTGTCCGGACCCCGGAGGGTCCTCGGCTCTGGTTTCCTGTCCGGACCCCGGAGGGTCCTCGGCTCTGGTTTCCTGTCCGGACCCCGGAGGGTCCTCGGCTCTGGTTTCCTGTCCGGACCCCGCAGGGTCCTCGGCTCTGGTTTCCTGTCCGGACCCTGGAGGGTCTTTTGCCTCGTCTTCGGCTCTGGCTTCCAGTCTGGACCCTGGAGGGTCTTTTGCCTCGTCTTCGGCTCTGGCTTCCTGTCTGGACCCTGGAGGGTCTACTGCCTCGTCTTCGGCTCTGGCTTCCAGTCCGGACCCTGGAGGGTCTACTGCCTCGTCTTCGGCTCTGGCTTCCAGTCTGGACCCTGGAGGGTCTTCTGCTCCAGCGCCAGTCTCCAGTCTGGACCCTGGAGGGTCTTCTGCCTCGTCTTCGGCTCTGGCTTCCTGTCCGGACCCTGGAGGGTCCGCAGACTCGTCTCCGCCGGCGTTCTGCCCGGACCCTGGAGGGTCCGCAGCCTCGTCTCCGCCGACCTTCTGCCCTGACCCTGGTGGGTCAGCCTCATCGTCTCCGCCGACCTTCTGCCCGGACCCTGGAGGGTCCGCAGCCTCGTCTCCGCCGACCTTCTGCCCTGAACCTGGTGGGTCAGTCCCATCGTCTTTGCTGGTCTTCTGCCCGGACCCAGGAGGGTCCGCCTCGCCTTCCTCGCTGGTCTTCTGCCCGGACCCAGGAGGGTCCGTCGTCTCGTCCTCGCTGGTCTTCAGCCCGGACCCAGGAGGGTCCGTCGTCTCGTCCTCAGGAGGGTCCGTCGTCTCGTCCTTGTTGGTCTTCCGCCCGGACCCAGGAGGGTCCGTCGTCTCGTCCTCGTTGGTCTTCCGCCCGGACCCAGGAGGGTCCGTCTCGCCATCGCTGGTGGTCTTCCGCCCGGACCCAGGAGGGTCCGTCTCGCCATCGCTGGTGGTCTTCCGCCCGGACCCAGGAGGGTCCGTCTCGCCATCGCTGGTGGTCTTCCGCCCGGACCCAGGAGGGTCCGTCGTCTCGTCATCGCTGGTGGTCTTCCGCCCGGACCCAGGAGGGTCCGTCGTCTCGTCATCGCTGGTGGTCTTCCGCCCGGACTCTGGAGGGTCCGCGTCTCCATCGCTGGTGGTCTTCCGCCCGGACTCTGGAGGGTCCGCGTCTCCATCTCTGTTGTTTTTCCGCCCGGACCCTGGAGGGTCCGCGTCTCCATCTCTGTTGTTTTTCCGCCCGGACCCTGGAGGGGCCGTGTCTCCATCTCTGTTGTTTTCCCGCCCGGACCCTGGAGGGGCCGCGTCTCTATCTCTGTTGTTCTTCCGCCCAGACCCTGGAGGGTCTGCAACCTCGTCTCTGGTGTTCCCCCGCCGTTTCTCTCGACCCTGGGAAATCTCGGCCTTCTCAGCCTCTGGCCTTGCTCTCTGAGCCCCCCCAGACTTCGTCACGCTGGGTCTCTACCCAGTTTTCTGAGTTTTTGTTTTCTGGACCCTTATTAGACTGAGTTTTTGCTCCCTGGATTTTTGTTCGGACTTGTGGTTTCTAGTGGAACGTCTGGGAGCCGTTCCTTGAGGGGGGGGTACTGTCATGGTTTCAGCCAGGTCTTTTATTTTGTAGTTCATTTTCTGTTTGTATTAGTTCTAGTTTTACTAGTCACTTCCTGTTTTATTTTGAAACTCGATCTTCCCCTTGTGTTTCAGTTCTGTTTACTTCCCCTTCCTCATGTGTGCTCCCTTCCCCCACCTGTGATTACCTGCTCCGCCCTAATGTGCTTCACCTGTGTCCAATTGTCTTCCCGCCCTCCTGTGTATAAAGCCTGTGTGTTTCCTGCCCCTTGTGGCCAGTTCGTTTTGTGAGTCTTCCATGCGACACAGCCGTCCAAGTAGCCTTTCTGCTCTTGTGATTATCCCTACGTCTTTTCGAGTAAGTTTCCCTACGTGTTCTCGAGTAAGTTTTGGATTCTTGTGTTTTTTCCTACGTGTTTTCGAGTGAGTTTTGGATTCTCTTGTGTGTGACTTGTTTTTTGGATTTGACTACTGCTTTTTTGCCTTTGCCTTTTGGATACCTTTGCCACGTTGACTGATCACCCGTGTACCGAACCCTGGCCTATATTAAAGGAACTGAGTTTGTTTTCACCTCCGGCTAAGTCTGCATTTGTGTCCGCCATCTCACAACCCCTGACATAAATAGTTTATTTTCAGGTTTCATGTCAATAATTATTTTCATATTTACCATTTTATTTTTTAAGTTTCAGAGTTTTTGTTTTCAGATTCAAATCTTAATTTTTTACAGTTTCACATCTTGTGTCTTCAGGTTCAAATCTTTTTTTCAGCTTCAGATTTAGTTTTCAGGTTCAAATCTTTTTTTCGCTTTCGCCTCTCCTTTTTTCACCTTTGAGGTTTTGACCCCGATTTTGCGGGGGGGTGGGACATGGGTGTGGCCTGCTGAGTGACAGCAGGACAATGATGCTGAGGCAGAGCGCGCTCTGGGCTGAGGCCTTAGCTCGGCCATGGTGCCTTCAGGGAACATCGGACGTGTGTCCGTTAAACTCAACATGCGCTATCTATCGTATTGACGTGACTGGCTGCAAAACACTGACACCAGGCAAAGTTGTAGACAGTGTCGCATCAAAAGGGAGAATATTAATAATTTGTGGAAGCGATAAGACGCTAAACACATCATGCAGGCCTCCTGGCGGACCCTGAAAGGAACTGTCGGCTGGCTGTCACTCTCTTCCTGCTCTGTGCACCAGAGAAGTAATAAGCGTCAGTGCTGAGTTACAGCAAGAATAAATACATAACATCATCAAACATGGCAATTACTGCAGGTTAGATTTGCTAAAACCAACAAGGGCAGCGATGCTACACAGCCAGTTAGCACTGAATCTTTATTATGACTCTTCACATCACCAGACACCTACCTGCTCTACTTTAGTCTGAACACCAATCATACTGTATGTAAGACCTGGTCAAGGACAGTAAAGCTCTGTTTATTGACAACATATAAATGTTTATTGTTTACTGATTGTCAGGTCAGAATTCAAATCCTGAGCCTTGAGCAGACCCATCAGCTGCTGGACCAAGTCTGACCTCTGACCCCCTCACCATGGTCCTCCTGCAGCAGGTGCAGCCAGCTGTTGTTTCTGAGGGAGCTGCAGGCTCAGATGATGCTGTGGCCAACCTGGTGACTGGTGCATCCTCATGCTGACACACACAGGCCTGTATAGAAGGAAGGCGCCCCACACCTAGAACTGGCCTGTTATCTCTTCAGGTTCTAACATGTTTGGTGCTTCACATGAGAATAAATATCTGTTCATTTAACAACTGTAACTGTGATTGTTGTCTATTACAGAAAACATTCAGTCTTTGTTATTTTAAAAAGCTGCACAAATAATGAAAACCGGATATGTTGGCAACAGTTTACTGTATTTGGATTTAAATAAAATACATAACATATATATGAACAAAATCAGTGATCATTATTATCACGTGCTGTCCTCAGGCAGGTGAAGACTGGTCTGGTGCAGCTTCTGGCCATAAGATCACAGAGCTGTGGAGAGAATATCACAATTACACAATGTACAGTAATTACAGCGAGACATAAAGAGAGCAGCAGTAAACTGAACAATGATGACAGCAGCAGGTCTATGACAGAAGATGCTGCTCTGCTCTGTGAGAGTCACACTGAGTCACACAAACAGAAGCTTCTGTGGTTGCCTGGCCTCACACAATCATGTCCTTCCCTAACTCTGCACCAATGGGGTCAGCTCAACTGATATTTAGTTTACCTTATTTGGTAATGGTTAAACCTGAGAGTCAGGAGAAAACAGAAAGAAATAGCAGGGGGTCCCCTTTTGTCAGTCGTAAACCTAAGTTGAAGATAAGTTCTCCAGGAGAATGATCACTGTACCATACAAGTGACTTTATGACGCCCCATAAAAGCTTACACCTCTTCCCCCATGTAAGTTCACTTTAAGTCCTAACATCTCATAAGCTGTGGGTCAGATCTGGAGGTGACCAGGAAGACAAACTCACAGGAAAGGTGGGTCGAAAAATGGGGTCATGGGGATGAACACATTCTTTCAATCAAGATCTGGATTTACAACCTTAGCTTGATATCAACCAGAGCTGTCTCCAAAGAGCAGACAACAGCTAACAAAGGAAATGAAATTCAAAGTCTATGAGAAGTAGGGAAATGACACACTTCTCAATACCTTCAGTATACCTGTCTTCCTTTGATCTTCTGTAAAACTTACTTAACACAAAAGTACTTATAAAACACATTACAGTAATATGCATACAGAAATGAAAACTTCATGTTAGGGACACACTTCTAGATATGTGGACCCACACCACATAACAACATCATGCAAAATAAAATCTTTCACCTAACACCCTCCCTCCTAAAATGCAGGCTGGAGGATGCGGGCATCGACCCCGCTACCTCTTGCTTGCGCTTACTGCATCGCGCTAGTCGAGCCAAAGTAAGCCCAAAGTAAGCCCACATTAGCCAATCACGTTCCTTTCCCTGGGCTTACTTTTGACCAATCACGTTCCTTTCCCTGGGCTTACTTTTGACCAACCAATCGCTTTCCTTCACTGTGGCTTACTTTTGACCCTTCCTCGTGAAAACGGTAAGATGAAGTTTACTTCACCTTATTTAATTTACTATAAATGGGCCATTGTCTGTTCAGATACAGTCTGTACCTTAAGAAAACAAAACAGGCCGACATAGCGATATAGCGATTGGACATTATATAGCACACGTTTTCTTCGACGTACCCGTCAACCTCTAAATACCGACCAAAAAATGTCACTACCATTGATCGCTATCGCTATCATGGCCACCCGCTAACAGGCTATACGTGCAATTGATTCTCTGTAAACTGGTAGATATTGCTCTATTGTTCGTTTTATGTAATGTACACATAACATACTAATATGCATGTAATACCTTGTAATGGTGTAAACCGCTTTTTGTAGATGTAAAGTAGCCTACATGTAGGCTAATCCAGGAGGTCATTCACTATCTCTATAAACTATAAACGTAGGATATTGATCAGTTCAGAAATTCCAGTTTTAACATTAATATAGTAAAGTTAAGGATTCAGACATTGGGGTTTTCAAAATACATCAGAATAAATCAAAATAGAATACTTTTTACTCTTACAAATTAAGTTATGTTATGATGTTAAAATGGTTTGTTTTCAGGTGGGTGTTTTATTACAATCCCTCCCCTTTAACAACTTACCTCTACAAATATTTAAATAAAGGTACAATACAATAGCTCAATGAAAATAACATGGTTTTGCTTTGTAGGAGACACAGTAGTACACATTATCATAGTAATGTGAATTACTTTATCAATCCCTGTGGGGAAATGAAGTAGCTTGTTAAATGATCACACTCTAAAAGTACATTTCAGAAAATGTATGCTTATCCGGTTTTTAAGCGGCAGTCGGCTACATCACAGCGTCTCCTCATGGCGCCATCAGAGGAGGCGATGCACATGCAAAATGTGGAATCTGGAAGGGCCAAACCTGAAGAGGAAGTGCTGGCGGAGGCCAGAACTTTTGTGGGTGTAAACGGTGGAGACCCCAGTGACCAGTTTTTGGTGCTTGCTCACTGCAAGCTCCAGTTTGGGAAGTACCAGGGCCAGAGATTTAGATGGCTCCTGGAAAACTCTCTGGGGTATGCATTGTATTTGATGGACAGCATATCTAAAGAGACGATGCAGGCAAACCCCCTGTCACAAAATAAGCAGCTGTTCATTCAGTACACATCTCTTATTAGAGAGATGGCAGAGGAACTGGAGAAGTTTAAAACAAAGCAGCAATTGCAAGCAGAAGCCCGGGAAACTGGAGACCAGGGATGTTTGATGGTAGAGTTTGGAGACTTCAAGGGCCGGTCCATGAAGGACGTCTATGAAGACCAGAGCAAGGAGGCCCAGGCTCTCATCAAGTACCTGATCAAGGCAGATGCCAGGCCCAAAACCAACATGGCTATTTTCAAGACATACGTCTTGAAAAGAAGGGCTTCTGCTGGAGCATGTCAGCCTGCACCTACACCTGCAGCCTCCAGTGCCTCTGCACCTACCCCTGCAGCCTCCAGTGCCTCTGCACCTACACCTGCAGCCTCCCACATGTCTGCTCCTTCACCTGCTGCCATCCAAACTGGTGTGTGGAAGACTGGCACTGTGAAAGCACTGTTGGCGCGTGGCAAACATTTGTCTCCTTCACAGCTGGCTAAAAAACTGATGTCACCAGTTAAACCCTGTGAGTGTAACTGTGCAACATGTACAGTATATGTATTCAGTTGTCATTATGGCAGACTACACAGACTTATCCACTTGCTGTTTCCAGCCCCAGTACCGCAGTGCACTCTGCCAACAGAACCCCCAGCCAAACATTTGGCACAAAGGCAGCCTTTCCCTACTGGTAAGTAACATCGTACATTGTTTGTCCTTGTGTCTTGTCAACAGTAATAATTTTATTAACCTATTAATAAATGCTAATAACATTTTATATTTGTGCTGCAGGCACTTCTGTTGCCCCTTCTGGAGCGGGTGACTTTGCTGAAGACGATGATGAGGAGCTGGTATCTGCAGTGTCACAATATGAAGCACAGCAGAATACAGGTGTGGCATACGACACAAATGCAAATATTATGTAAATGTTTAGTGAAAACACACTGTGAAGTATTATTTTTGAGGAATAAAAAAATCACTGTTTTTTCAAATATTTTTGTTTACAGTACAGGATTATGTCGCATCAAGCTTCAAGCGGGATGCATTCTTTGAGTGCACCTGTTCAAAACCTTAAGGATATCCAAAGGTGTTGGTGTTTTCATTTGTGTTTCCCGTTGAGAAACAATCATTGGATAACATTTTCACTAACATCACTTGCTTTTCTCACTCACTATCTGTCTAATCCCCTGAACAGGACGGAGGAGATTCATTGTTTTAATGATCACAGTAACTGTTTTTCATCACTGCAACTGTGTGCACGCTTCATGTCTGTGGGCATCACTACTTTATACTAAATTCATCACAACTTATTTTCTTTGCTCTATTCCATCTAATCCTTTTCAAATACAGCTCTGGAAAAAATAAGAAACCACAGTGGTCTCTTATTTTTTTATGTCTAACTATTAATTATAATCATAATCTATTAATGCTTGTCCAAATGTATGCTGTGCAGGCAGAATGTGGACTGCGATCAAATACAACAGTCATCCTTATATTATTTTTTTCTGCATTTCTCCTTCAAAAGCTCCAGCCATTGCTCATTCAGAGGCCCGTGCTGGTCCGCCTCTAGTGGTAAAAATACCAGACCCTCCACATCATCAGCCACCTACTGAGCTCCCTCGTCACTGGAAGGATCAGCTTCCACCTTTCCAGCAGGAGTGGATCCGTAAGACCCTCTTCAAGGCCAACCTACACACTGGCAAGCCAGAGCTAGTGCCCCAGCTGAAGCTTTGGTGGCATCCTCCTCAGCCCCCTCTCATTCACAGTCAGCTGCCCACCTCACCTGACCTCTTCTTCTGTCGGCCCCTTTTTTTATGGATGCCGCTGAAGATGTGGCAGTTCCCTCTTGTCTGTGTTCGCCCAGACTGTGGTAAACACAGACTAACAGCGGCAGGACTGTATCGTACTGTGCGCAAGGTCTTAGACATCGACGGGTGGTATGACCTTGCAACAGAGTACTTGGAGTGCAAACGCTGCACAAAAAAGTATCCAGCCTGGTCCGAAGACATCTTAGGACAACTGGATATGGGCCACCGCAGTCAGTTTCCTGCTTTATTGACATACAGGCAAGTCATAATTAAGATCAAACATTATTAGGTGCTTTGATTTGTGTTATTGTTTAACCAAAAACTGCATTTGTGTTATTACACTGGTCTTTCATTAGATACTCATGTGACAACCGGGTGGTGAGGATGATGAGGGAGAGGACATTGGGCAACAGTGTGACTCAGCTTCACAAGAAGTTGATGGAGCAACATGGTGAGGCATGGTCGCAGCGTGTACTGCAGTACCTCACTGCCTGTGAGCCATTTGCAAAGTCCTCCCTTTGCAGCCTCCTGTGTTCCTTGAGCCTCCTCCCTTACCTGCCATACCTAAACCTAAGTGGCTGTTAGCTGTATACGCCAGGGATGTTCTGGGGCGACTGCATGAGGTCAAGGCCAAAATTACATCTGTCTTTGGGTCTGTGCTCAAGATTGACTCCACTAAAAAGGTATCACAGCATTTTACCTATACAGAATGTTGGCCAGATATAAATATGTTTGCGTGCATAATGAACACTCTGTTTGACCTTTTCCAAATAGGTCACAAAGAAACTCGCTGGGGCTGCTTCAGGGACAGCTGCTTGGTGCACAAATGTGGGAAATGAACACGGCCAAGTCCTTGTCTCTGTGCTCACAGCTGCCGAGGGACATGGATTGGATGCCATGGCAGCTGGCCTGATGAAGCGCTATCGGGAGGCAGGACAGATGCCCCCAAAAGTGATGTATGTGGACAGAGACTGCTGCAGTCAGCATGGCCAGTCTCGTGTTAAGGCCATGTTTTCAGAGTGGGATGACCTCGAAGTGCGCCTTGACATCTGGCATTTTATGCGGCGATTTGCTGCAGGTGTCACAACAGAGGCTCATCCACTCTATGGAGTCTTCATGGCACGTCTGTCCACGTGCATCTTTGAATGGGATCCAGAGGATGTCGCTGCTCTTCGCCGTGCAAAGGAGGGGGAGCTAGCAGCAAAGAAGACCGGCCACCTCTCAGAAAAGGCACTCAGTGCTCGCATTACCCGGAGGGAGTTGGCACTGCACTGCCGCAGGAGGACCAGAGGGATGGAGGAGACCACCAGCCTGATTGGATCACTGATTGATCACTTTGACAGTGTGGATGGGAAGGACACTCTGGGAGTTCCTCTACTGGACCATGATCGGATCCAGCAAATATGGAAAGAACAGCAGAAACATGTACTGTGTATCCAAGACCCAGAGAACTTCCCACTCTACATTAAGAAGGGGACACTGAAGAAAGGTGGTTTGGAGCTGTGCTGCTACAGGTGTGCCCGTGGCTCTACCTCCCTGGAGTCTTTCCACCTCCACTTGAACCGCTTCATCCCAGGTATCCCATATGGATTACAGTGTCTCTTTAAGTATTATAAGCACTGTAACTGTTTCCATTACTTTAAAGTAATGTCACATTCTACAGTAATATTACAGTCCTTTTCTGATGTCAGAACAGATCTTATCTCACAAGAAACTAATTTAATTACTTTTCCTCATTAATTCTGGTTATAATGATGATTTTTCATGTATTTACATAACTCTATTGCATGTAACCTCATAGTACCTCAAATGTAGCACATATCTTGCGTGTGTGTGACCCTTTTTCCTATTTTATTTAACCTTTAGGAACCAGTGCCAGTGATGCACATTTTCAGGCCTATCACTTTATGCCCCATCCATCGTTTACACTTAACAAGTCTGATGTGTTAACAAGCTCTATGAAAAAGTTCATCTTGACCAGTCAGAGTGCTGCCATTTATATTGACTGTCTGAGGACCAAACCCTGGCACAGTCCACCTGACACTTCCAAAAACTATCATTTTAAAAACGCTGGACCGAGAGCAACTGGTGTGCAATGAGGAGGCAAAGGATAAAACGTCCCAGCACATTTCAAACCCAGTTTCACCCTGAGGCAGAGACTGCTTCACCTTAAGGACAAAACACCTGGGAAAGGCAGATCTCAAGGTACTACAATAGTCAGAATGATTCATCATATGGTGACCAGATGAAACATCTCATCTCTGGCTGTCCGCATCAGTGTCAGTGAAGATTTCAGATTGTTTATTAAGTGTTCATCCTTGAGCTTTTCCAAACTTGTTGTGGACAGCACACTTTTCATGTCAGGATGGCCAAGGCGCTGCGTTCAGGTCGCAGTCTCCACTGGAGGTGTGGGTTCAAATCCCACTCCTGACAGTTCTGTTTATTTCCTCTGGAGGGGAAATAAGTAATCATTTAAATAATTTATCCTCTGGAGGGGAAATAAGTAATCATTTAAAACATTGACTGACTTAGATTCTAACCCAGACCACAGAAGCCAATTGGATGATTTCATCTGATATGATGAGACATTACACCAAACCTACAGGGGTTCTTCCTGTTTTTTCCTGCCACTGTTGCCCTTAAGGAGGTTCAGTCTCTGGCTCTGATTGGATGACGTCACAGGCTGCTGTCAGGTTAGGGATTTAAGTCCGGAATTTTGTCTACCATTCTGGCATGGATGGATGTCTATTCTGGTATGCTGCCGCTCGTTCTAGATTTCTGCCTTTCAATCTGGAATGATTTCTTTCAATCTGGAATGCTTTTCATTCCAGAATGCTGTCTTGCTGACTTTTGTCCCGGAATGTTGCCTTCCATGTCGGAATGCTGACTTCCATGACGTCACAGGCCGCTGTCGGGTTAGGGGTTTAATCCCGGAATTTTGTCTACCATTCCGGAATCCTGCCTATTATTCTGGAGTGGGTGGATGTCTATTATGGTATGCTGCCACTCATTCTAGATTTCTGCCTTTCATTTGGGAATACTTTCTTTTATTCTGGAATGCTTTTCATTCCAGAATGCTGTCTTGCTGACTTCTGTTCCGGAATACTGACCTCTGTTCCAGAATACTGACTGTTATTCGGGAATTCTGCCTATCCTTCCGGAATACTGATGTCTATTCTGGTATGCTGCCACTTATTCTAGATTTCTGCCTTTCATTCTGGAATTTTGACTTTCATTCCAGAATGCTGTCTTTCATTCTGCAAATGTGCTCTTCATTCTGTTATGCCGATGTTTGTCCCGGAATGTTGCCTTCCATTCTGGAATGGTAACTTCCATTCCAGAATACTGGATCTCATCTCAAGGCATCACAATAGTCAGAATGATTCATTATGTGGTGACCATGAATGCAGATGAAAACTCTCATCTCTGGCTCAAGACTTGTTGAGATAGCACAGAGACACTCTCAGTCTGTCCACATCAGTGTCAGTGAAGATTTCAGATTGTTTAAATAGAGAAGCAAGAAAACAAGTCAGCCTTATCTTTCACAAAAACACATGACAATAACATGTGAGAAAGAGAGTTTTATGTTCAGTGCTCCCCCTGCTTGTTGGGACAATTGTAGAGCACCTTCCTAATAAAGTAAACAGCTTAGAATTGACAGTGAAGGCTTGTAGTCTCAAACGACCATGTGATTGTGAACACAGCCGGCTTGGAAGCAATTCAACCTGTGCCATGTTGGCACGTGAGTACTTGCTCAGCTGTCGGCAACTTTCTGTGATAGCTGCCTGTCAAACGGAGACTCTGGTGGGCGCAGATTTACCTGCGAATGAAATGGAAAACAAGTAAAGGAGCACCAACACCAATCTGGACAGGACAAACTGGACAAGACCATGCACTCATGGACAGAACCAACCTGGGTCGTCAGACTCTTCATTGTTACCTTTTGCCGGTTGTTGTGGCCGAGTGGTTAAGGCGATGGACTAGAAATCCATTGGGGTTTCCCCGCGCAGGTTCGAATCCTGCCAACAATGGTTTTTTTCATCTCCAAGATCACTTTATGCCCCATCCATCGTTTACACTTAACAAGTCTGATGTGTTAACGAGCTCTATGAAAAAGTTCATCTTGACCAGTCAGAGTGCTGCCATTTATATTGACTGTCTGAGGACCAAACCCTGGCACAGTCCACCTGACACTTCCAAAAACTATCATTTTAAAAACGCTGGACCGAGAGCAACTGGTGTGCAATGAGGAGGCAAAGGATAAAACGTCCCAGCACTTTTCAAACCCAGTTTCACCCTGAGGCAGAGACTGCTTCACCTTAAGGACAAAACACCTGGGAAAGGCAGATCTCAAGGTACTACAATAGTCAGAATGATTCATCATATGGTGACCAGATGAAACATCTCATCTCTGGCTGTCCGCATCAGTGTCAGTGAAGATTTCAGATTGTTTATTAAGTGTTCATCCTTGAGCTTTTCCAAACTTGTTGTGGACAGCACACTTTTCATGTCAGGATGGCCAAGGCGCTGCGTTCAGGTCGCAGTCTCCACTGGAGGTGTGGGTTCAAATCCCACTCCTGACAGTTCTGTTTATTTCCTCTGGAGGGGAAATAAGTAATCATTTAAATAATTTATCCTCTGGAGGGGAAATAAGTAATCATTTAAAACATTGACTGACTTAGATTCTAACCCAGACCACAGAAGCCAATTGGATGATTTCATCTGATATGATGAGACATTACACCAAACCTACAGGGGTTCTTCCTGTTTTTTCCTGCCACTGTTGCCCTTAAGGAGGTTCAGTCTCTGGCTCTGATTGGATGACGTCACAGGCTGCTGTCAGGTTAGGGATTTAAGTCCGGAATTTTGTCTACCATTCTGGCATGGATGGATGTCTATTCTGGTATGCTGCCGCTCGTTCTAGATTTCTGCCTTTCAATCTGGAATGATTTCTTTCAATCTGGAATGCTTTTCATTCCAGAATGCTGTCTTGCTGACTTTTGTCCCGGAATGTTGCCTTCCATGTCGGAATGCTGACTTCCATGACGTCACAGGCCGCTGTCGGGTTAGGGGTTTAATCCCGGAATTTTGTCTACCATTCCGGAATCCTGCCTATTATTCTGGAGTGGGTGGATGTCTATTATGGTATGCTGCCACTCATTCTAGATTTCTGCCTTTCATTTGGGAATACTTTCTTTTATTCTGGAATGCTTTTCATTCCAGAATGCTGTCTTGCTGACTTCTGTTCCGGAATACTGACCTCTGTTCCAGAATACTGACTGTTATTCGGGAATTCTGCCTATCCTTCCGGAATACTGATGTCTATTCTGGTATGCTGCCACTTATTCTAGATTTCTGCCTTTCATTGCGGAATTTTGACTTTCATTCCAGAATGCTGTCTTTCATTCTGCAAATGTGCTCTTCATTCTGTTATGCCGATGTTTGTCCCGGAATGTTGCCTTCCATTCTGGAATGGTAACTTCCATTCCAGAATACTGGATCTCATCTCAAGGCATCACAATAGTCAGAATGATTCATTATGTGGTGACCATGAATGCAGATGAAAACTCTCATCTCTGGCTCAAGACTTGTTGAGATAGCACAGAGACACTCTCAGTCTGTCCACATCAGTGTCAGTGAAGATTTCAGATTGTTTAAATAGAGAAGCAAGAAAACAAGTCAGCCTTATCTTTCACAAAAACACATGACAATAACATGTGAGAAAGAGAGTTTTATGTTCAGTGCTCCCCCTGCTTGTTGGGACAATTGTAGAGCACCTTCCTAATAAAGTAAACAGCTTAGAATTGACAGTGAAGGCTTGTAGTCTCAAACGACCATGTGATTGTGAACACAGCCGGCTTGGAAGCAATTCAACCTGTGCCATGTTGGCACGTGAGTACTTGCTCAGCTGTCGGCAACTTTCTGTGATAGCTGCCTGTCAAACGGAGACTCTGGTGGGCGCAGATTTACCTGCGAATGAAATGGAAAACAAGTAAAGGAGCACCAACACCAATCTGGACAGGACAAACTGGACAAGACCATGCACTCATGGACAGAACCAACCTGGGTCGTCAGACTCTTCATTGTTACCTTTTGCCGGTTGTTGTGGCCGAGTGGTTAAGGCGATGGACTAGAAATCCATTGGGGTTTCCCCGCGCAGGTTCGAATCCTGCCAACAACGGTTTTTTTCATCTCCAAGATCACTTTATGCCCCATCCATCGTTTACACTTAACAAGTCTGATGTGTTAACGAGCTCTATGAAAAAGTTCATCTTGACCAGTCAGAGTGCTGCCATTTATATTGACTGTCTGAGGACCAAACCCTGGCACAGTCCACCTGACACTTCCAAAAACTATCATTTTAAAAACGCTGGACCGAGAGCAACTGGTGTGCAATGAGGAGGCAAAGGATAAAACGTCCCAGCACTTTTCAAACCCAGTTTCACCCTGAGGCAGAGACTGCTTCACCTTAAGGACAAAACACCTGGGAAAGGCAGATCTCAAGGTACTACAATAGTCAGAATGATTCATCATATGGTGACCAGATGAAACATCTCATCTCTGGCTGTCCGCATCAGTGTCAGTGAAGATTTCAGATTGTTTATTAAGTGTTCATCCTTGAGCTTTTCCAAACTTGTTGTGGACAGCACACTTTTCATGTCAGGATGGCCAAGGCGCTGCGTTCAGGTCGCAGTCTCCACTGGAGGTGTGGGTTCAAATCCCACTCCTGACAGTTCTGTTTATTTCCTCTGGAGGGGAAATAAGTAATCATTTAAATAATTTATCCTCTGGAGGGGAAATAAGTAATCATTTAAAACATTGACTGACTTAGATTCTAACCCAGACCACAGAAGCCAATTGGATGATTTCATCTGATATGATGAGACATTACACCAAACCTACAGGGGTTCTTCCTGTTTTTTCCTGCCACTGTTGCCCTTAAGGAGGTTCAGTCTCTGGCTCTGATTGGATGACGTCACAGGCTGCTGTCAGGTTAGGGATTTAAGTCCGGAATTTTGTCTACCATTCTGGAATCCTGTCTACCATTCTGGCATGGATGGATGTCTATTCTGGTATGCTGCCGCTCGTTCTAGATTTTTGCCTTTCAATCTGGAATGCTTTTCATTCCAGAATGCTGTCTTGCTGACTTTTGTCCCGGAATGTTGCCTTCCATGTCGGAATGCTGACTTCCATGACGTCACAGGCCGCTGTCGGGTTAGGGGTTTAATTCCGGAATTTTGTCTACCATTCCGGAATCCTGCCTATTATTCTGGAGTGGGTGGATGGATGTCTATTCCAGGATGCTCTCATTCTAGATTTCTGCCTTTCATTTGGGAATGCTTTCTTCCATTCTGGGATGCTTTTCATTCCAGAATGATGTCTTGCTGACTTCTGTTCCACAATACAGAGTGTTATTTGGGAATTCTGCCTATCATTCTGGAATACTGATGTCTATTCTGGAATGCTGCCACTTATTCTAGATTTCTGCTTTTCATTCCGGAAATTTGAATTTCATTCTGGAATGCTTTTTATTCCGAAATGCTGCCTTTCATTCTGCAAGTCTGCTTTTCGTCCAAGCGGCTGTGTTAAGGTTGCAGTCTCCACTGGAGGACAATCCTGAGACTGAAACTGGTACACCCAAAGGATAAAACTCCCAGGGAGAAACACAGCAATATCATATATGCAGTCCAGTGCAGTGAGGAATGCTCTGATCTGAACAACCACTCCACAGGAGAATGGCTCAGCACAGGAGAGCCACCTCCTCAGGACAAAACTCAGCTGTTCACCTCCACCTCAAAGAGAAGGGACACTCCTTTCAGGACAACAATGTTCACATTTTAGACAGAGAGGAAGTCAAGGAAGCCATCTATGTTAAGCTGGAAAAACCTTCTCGAGGTGGTGGCCTCATCTTTCTACCACATACAATGCAGTGATTTCATCCATTTCCAGGAAGTTTCACTCCAAGTCACATGCTAACAGCAAGAACAATGGGCTGTCTACCAGCAGTCTCATAGTTGTTAGCCAGTCATTAGACACACCTGGCACAGGCAGCCAGATCATCACAGGTAATTATGGAAACATTTAGTGCTATTGTTTGTGAGTTTTACCCAGCTGATGAGCTGCTGTGGGATTGTATTCAGACTTAAAATTACGCATAATTATGAGCGTTGGCGCTTGAGCGACAGACGGTTGCCATATCACAGCACGAGTTTCCTGCTTCCACGATTGCCCGCCCCCCTAAACTCCGCTAGTGCTACCCCTCTTTGTCCGTATTTTGAGTTTTGGCGGACGCACCGCTGCCAACATGGTGGTGATCAGAGTGTCCCAGAGCCTCCCACCGAGCTTCAAAGCGGCTCTTCAGAAACAAATGGGCGATGTCTCAGAAGCTCTGTCCATAGTTTTTACTGTTGAACTTAAAACACAACACGACGAGGATGGGATTCAAACCCACGCATTCAGAGCACAATGGATTGGCAAACCATCTTTGAAGAAGAACTTGTTTCTGTCACAGCTTTTGCCTTAAACATAAGCATCTTGTTTGAAGACAAACTTTGACAAACATTGAAGGCCAGTTTTTGGAGTAGTTGTTTGGTTTCTCCATTGTACAGAACAGAGCATGCCTCACTGGACCGCACTGGACTGCATATATCCAGGGGTGGCAGTAAAAAGCAGCTTCCCTGAGGGGAAACTCAGTGATGCTGTAACCTCTGTTACGCTCACTTTTTAAAAAAAAAATACTTTAATAATACTTTAATTTAAGAAGGGAAATTGCTTAAGGCTGCTGCCAAGCAGTGTCATACAATGACCAGCACTGGAGGCAATGTGGGTAAAGGACACAACCCTGCTCTACCACTGAGCCACTGTTGATGTTACCTTCCCTTCTGGACTGCTGACTTGCCAGAATACTGACTGTTACTCCTGAATTCTACGTATAATTCCGGAATACTGATGACTATTCTGGAATGCTGCTGCTTATTCCGGATTTCTGCCTTTCATTCGAGGACAAAAAAACAGACTGCTTTGTGGCTCTGTGGCACAATGGATAGCGCATTGGACTTCTAGTTAAACACAGGAGAAGTGATTCAAAGGTTCTGGGTTTGAGTCCCACCAGAGTCGAAGTGCATTTTAACTTCCTGTGATGCCGTCCTTCAGGGTGGATACCTGTTGCAGCACCTCCTGTCCTGAGAGCTAGAAAAAAGGACTGCACTCAGACATCCCGGAAAACAGCATCGCTGCCCCCGGCTTTGTGACCGTACGAGATGTGACTGGTGTGAGCTTTTGCTTGGCACAGAGGCAGCTAATAAACTGAAAGTTGTACCTTTTTCAAATGACATGGTGAGGAGGAGAGCAGAAGATCTCTCAGCTGACATTCAGGCAAAGCTGCTGGATAGACTGCGATCATGTAAGAAATTTTCCTTTCAGGTGGATGAATCGACAGAGCAGAGCATCTCCAGTGCTGCTCAGTTGATAGTTTTGGTGTGCTATCCCCGGAAAGGAGATATTTTGGAAGACTTTCTGTTCTGTAGGTTATTGCGCAGATAAAGTCTGTCAATCCAGAGATTAAAGCGGCTCACTGTATGCTACTGAACATGAGGCACTGCTGGATCACTCTGAGGTGCGATGGCTGTCGCAATGGCTGCAGCACAGAGCTCAAACTGTACCGACCAGCTCAGAGGAGAAGAAGAAGGAGCAACATCACATCAGGAAGGCCCTGCAAACCTGTGACTATCCCAGCTGGGCTGTCATCAAAGCCACAAAAACAAGACCCACAGACAACAAGACAAAGACAACAACTGGCTGAGGAAGAACATTGTCACTGCAGAACTGAAGAAGCTACTCGGGGGAGTGTTGGTCCCACTTAAGATTCAAATTTAGGGTGTTTTCACACACTTGCTCTCTGCGGCTCTCTAAACGAACGCAGATCAATAACTCAGGATTTTTTGCTCTGTTTAACTCTAACTCTATTTTCCCTGAATGTGCAGTAATTTAACCAGAAAACACAGGAGAAAGCCGACATTCTGCTTCAAGTGAAAACTACCCAGAATTCAGTGCAGTGGAGGAGTCTGAGAGCTCTAGTGGACCTGGTGTGAACAGAAAGAGGACTAAATTACATAAAACCAGTGACCCTGACATGATTTGAACATGCAACCTTCTGATCTGAAGTCAGGCGCGCTACCAATGCTCCATGAAGCCCGTTCACAGCTTCTGCTCTTCCAAGGACTCAGTTTAGCATGACATGATCAGCTTGATGTTCATATATGTGTTACACATTATTACTAGATGAGCTGCACTGAAACATCCAAGCGACCACGTCCCAGCACATATCAGAGATGCAGAACAGATGGAACAGTCTTATGGAGTGATGGAGGCCATGAAGCCTCCTAAAGCTTTGAATGGAGCTGAAGTCATGATGCACTGATCTTTCTTATATTATTATTATCTTATTATATGTGGTTACAGACCTATGTGGGTGGGTCTGGGTAAAACTTAAAAAAAATAGCACTAAATGTTTCCATACTTACCTGTGATGTTCTGGCTGACTGGCCCAGGTGTGTCTAACGACTGGCTAACGACTATGAAACTGCCGGAGGGGGACTGGTTGACAGCCCTTTGTTCTTACTGTGAGTATGTGCAAACTTCCTGGGAATGGATGGAATCACTGCATTGTATGTGGTAGAAAGATGATGTCTGAGGCCACCACCTCTGTTAAGGGAAGGTTTTTCCAGCTTAACATAGATGGCTTCCTTGACTCCTCTTTCATACCACCTTTCCTCCCTGTCTAAAATGTGAACATTGTTGTCCTCAAAGGAGTGTCCTTTGTCTTTGAGGTGGAGGTGAACAGCTGAGTCTTGTCCTGAGAAGGTGGCTCTCCTGTGCTGAGCCATTCTTCTGTGGAGTGGTTGTTTAGTTTCTCCAATGTACAGATCAGAGCATTCCTCACTGCACTGGACTATATATCACATTGCTGTGTTTCTCCCTGGGAATCTTATCCTTCGGGTGAACCAGTCTCTGTCTCAGTGTTGTCATCGGTTTGAAATGGACCGGGATGTCATGGTTGTTGAAGATCCTGCGGAGTTTCTCTGATACTCCTGACACATATGGAATGGAGGTGTTCTTTCTCCGCCTGGTGTTGTCCTTCTTCTTGTTGTTGGGGGGTCTTGTTTTTGTGGCTTTAATGAGTGCCCACTTCGGGTAGCCACAGGTTTGCAGGGCCTTCCTGATGTGGTGTTGCTCCTTCTTTTTCCCCTTTGAGCTGGTGGGTACAGTTTGTGCTCTGTGCTGCAGGTTCCTGATGACTCCCAGTTTGTGTTCCAGTGGGTGGTGTGAATCAAACAACAGGTACTGGTCCGTGTGTGTGGGTTTCCTGTACACTTCCACATTGAGGCTCCTGTCCTCCTCAATATGTACTGTGCAGTCCAAGAAGGCCAGATTGTTGTCCTTGGTGTCCTCGCAAGTAAACTTGATGTTGTTATCCACTGCGTTGATGTGTTCTGTGAACCGTTCCACTTCGTTGGTCTTGATTTTGACCCAGGTGTCATCCACATATCTGAACCAGTGGGTGGGGGTGGTTCCAGGATAGGAACTCAGGGCTCTTCTCTCCACTTCTTCCATGTAGAGGTTGGCCACAATAGGAGACACAGGTGATCCCATCGCACAGCCGTGCTTCTGTCTGTAAAAGTTCCCATTGTACTGGAAATAAGTGGTGGTCAGGCAGAGGTCCAGCAGGTCACAGATGTGGTCTGGCGTTAGGTTGGTTCTCTCCTTGAGTGTGCTGTCTTGTGTGAGGCACATCCTTACCATCTCTGTGGCTTCTGATGTAGGGATGCAGGTGAACAAGGAGGTGACATCAAATGAGACCATAGTGTCGTCTGGGTCCATTCGGATCTTCTCTACCTTGTTCACAAAGTCCTACCAGTGGTGTCAGGAGTTCAGCCAAGTGCTTAGCCACGTTGTATGTGACTGAGTTTGTGCTGCTGACGATGGGTCTGAGGGGGACTCCTTCCTTGTGTATCTTGGGGAGTCCATACAGGCGTGGAGTGGCTTCCCCAGGATACAGTCGAAAGTAGAGCTTGCGGTTGATGATTTGGTCCTTCTCCAGTTTTTGTAGGTAGCTGACTAGTTTCTTCTTGTAGTTTCCGGTGGGGTCCCTCTTCAGTATCTGATATGTGGCTGTGTCACTGAGGAGATCTGTCACTTTGGAGTGGTAGTCCTGTGTGTTGAGCACCGCTGTGCATCTTCCTTTGTCTGCTGATAAGATGGTGATGTCCCGGTCCTTTTGTAGTGCAATCAGGGCCTTCCTTTCATCGCTGGAGAGGTTGGATGGCGGTGCTTTAGCAGTGGAGAGTGTGGCTGTGACCTTCAAGCGGAGTTGCTCAGCTTCTGTGTCTGTCAGGTTGTTGTTCTTGATGGCTGACTCTGTGGCTGTGATGAGGTCCACCACTGGAATCTGCTCTGGTGAGATGGCAAAGTTGAGTCCTTTGGCCAACACGTCTTTTTCCGGCTGGCTCAGTTGTCTGTCTGAAAGGTTCTTTACCCATTTGTCCTGGGTGTCCTGCTGTGGCAGTGAGTGGTCTTCCCTCCTCCATGTGTGAAGGTTAGCTGCATTTTTAACAGAGAAAACAGTTTTCAATTTATGGAATTTGCGTTTTTGTCGTTCCTTACCCCTGGTGTGCTGTGCCGTCTGGACTTTTTCAGTCAGTTTGATGACTTCATCCATGACTTCGCTGGGTAGGAGGGTGGCAAGCTGTGATCTTGTCTGCTCCGTGGTGACCATGAGGGTGTCTATGGTGAAGTTGATCTGTCTGATCCTTTCGTTGAGGAGTTGGTTCTGGGCTTTCTGCAGGATGGTGTCTGCTCTGTGGCCCTTGACAGTGGATCCGAGACGTAGGCTGTTCGGGGTTAACTTTTCCTGTCTGCATCTCAGGCTGAAGCGTAGGTGGTTCCTGTAGTCTGCCAGTTTCCTAGAGGTCTTTTCATGTTCCCTCACCAATCGTAGGGTGTCCTTCCCAAAGTGATTGGCAACATGTTGATGAAGATTCTCAGTCAGGGATCAGCTGTTAGCCCTCAGGGACACAGCGGTGCTGCACAGCAAGAGACCCGACGTTCCCCGAGACATAAGGAGGAGAAGACGACGGGGAACCTGTGCCGGAGCTGCGCATCATTCCAGGAAATGTTATAAACCTGTACTCCCCTTGGTCATCACTGGGAATGTTTGATCTCTCACTAATAAGATGGACGAGCTGACGGCGCTGACCCAGCACCAGAGGGAATATCGTCAGTGTAGCATGCTGTTGTTTACTGAAACTTGGCTAACGGTGCTAACACTGGACTCTAACGTTGCGCTAAATGGATTTCAGTTGGCGAGGACAGACAGGACAGTGGAGTGCGGTCAGAGGAAAGGAGGGGGGCTGGTATTGTTTGTTAATGATAGATGGTGTAATCCTGGACACATCACTGTCAAAGAACAGATCTGCAGTAAGGACATTGAGCTGTTAGCCGTTAGCATGAGCACTGATTGATTAAGGATCTACTGTAGTGCTGTGTGAGACCTCAGAGGACACTTCTGTCTTCATTTGAAGCTGGTAGGTACAAACTGCACCACTGCTAGCAGGAGCTCCTTTGTTCTACACCTGGACATCAGCTCACTCATTTTAACAACTGACAGACTCCATTTCTGGAAAGACAGACCATCTGGACAAGACAGGTCTCTGGTTCTCTTCCAGGCAGGTTTACTCACAGAGGAGGTTCCATGGTGTAATGGTTAGCACTCTGGACTCTGAATCCAGCGATCTGAGTTCAAATCTCAGTGGAACCTTTTGTTTCAACAGTTATCCTGGTGTCCTTTCTACACAGTTAAGTCTATGGAGAAGTCCACAGTCTGTTCATTGGTCCAGCTGTAGTCATTAATGGACTGAAGGCCATGAAGGAGGCTGTGGTGCTGAATCCTGCTGCTTGTGCTGGATGATCCAGTTATAACATGGAATCCTCTGCTGTCCATGCTGGTATGTCCTGCTAGTACTCATTATTCAGGAAACAAGAACAAGTATTAGGGAGTGCTCTCAAGTGCTCTCTAAGCAAAATAAAATAGCTTTGTTTCTATGGTGACCCCACAGGCTGCAGCAAAACACCACTACAGGTGCTGGTCATATAATTAGAATATCATCAGAAGGTTGATTTATTTCAGTAATTCTATTCAAAAACTGAAAGCTGTATAATGCAAACATTCATTCCACACAGACTGAAATATTTCAAGTGTTAATTTATTTTAATTTTGATGGTTATAACGGACAACCAATGAAAACCCACATTCAGTATCTCAGCTGGATGGATGAGTATGGATGGATAATGTAGTGGACTCCCACCCAGCAGATCAAGTCCCAGAGGTTACAGCATCATTTATAAGCTGAGTTTCCCCTCAGGGAAGCTGCTGTTTACAGAGAGAAGCAAGAAAACAACAGTCAGCATCATCTTCCATAAAAACACATGACAATAACATGTGAGACAGAGCGTTTATGATCAGTGCTCCCCCTGCTGGTTAGGACATATGATGACAAGTACCAGTCAAAAGTCACTCAGTGGTTTGTCTTTGTTTTTATGACTTTCTACATTGTAGATTCATCCTGAAGACATCAGAGCTATGAAGGAACACATGTGGAATGATGCAGTGAACACAAAGTGTTAAACCAAGCAGAATATGTTTGATGTTTGACATTCTTCCAAGCAGCCAGCTTTTTGCTTTGATGACATCTTCACACACTCTTTGCATTCTCTCAATCTGAACTGAACCACCAATGCTGTGCAATGCTGACATCTAGTGGTGGAATCGCAGGTTACAGAATCAGAAATTACTTTTTTTAGGGGAAATTCTTGTTTGTTACAGACAGTAGTTTGATAGAGATGGGCCGGAATGACTTCCTGTCTTCTCACCTGCTCTGTGGTGAAGGTGATCGGTGGAGGTGGGGAACCAGTAACTCCCAGGTGATGACTGTCAGCCGAGGGGTCTGAGGACGAGGTGCGAGCAGGGCCATCTGGATGAGCTGTGGGAGAAGAGAGGGCAGGTGACGTGGCTGGTCGTTGTCGCTCAGCTGCTGAAGAGTCGTTAGCAGGGTGAACTGGGGTCACTAAAAAAACTGATACAGCTCATTGGCCCTTTCCACACTGCCATTAACTCCACCCCTGCTGCTCCACCTGTAACCAGTGATGGTCCTCATGCCACTCCACACCTCTCTTGTGTTGTTTTGCTGAAGTTTCCACTCCAGCTTCCTCCTGTACTTCTCCTTGGCCTCCCTGATTTTTATTCTCAGGTCCTTCTGTGTAGCTCGCACCTCCTGCCTGTCGCCCTCTTTGAATGCCTTCTTTTTTCTATTCAAAATGGCTTTAATGTCCTTAGTCACCCATGGCTTGTTGTTGGGGTAACAATTCACTGTCCTAACTGGAACAACACTGTCCACACAGAAGTTTATGTATCCAGTCATGCACTCTGTGATCTCATCAATGTCCTGGCTGTGGGGTTCACAGAGTGCCTGCCAGTCAGTCACTTCAAAGCAGTCCTGAAGTGTTGAAGCATCCTCATTCCAAAATCAATCCATCCTCCACATAAAGTCAAAAGTTCTAAATGTGAGTCATTAAATGAGAGGTTCCAGCAGAAACGTCCAAACATCTGAAGAGAAGCTGAGAAGCCTGAGATACAGGGGCTGCAAGCTGTGCTTCAACTGTTCCTGTTTAGACAATAAGAACAGATCATCATCTTCATCACCCTCAATAAGAACTGATCATCATCTTCATCACCCTCAATAAGAACAGATCATCATCTTCATCACCCTCATCACCTCTCACCAACCTCCCTTCATCTGCTTGGAGCCGCAGCCAGGCGGTGCCAGATCGTTCATATGGTGGCATATTAGTCATTCATTTATTGCCACATGTTTTCATTGAATGTTACATGTATTGATTTAATTTCTGCTTTGTGGGTCAAATAAAGGTTTCCTCCATTTTAATTCATATTGATTCAGTTCACGCTGTGTTTATGTCTCCCTGTAGCTGACAGCAGCAACAACAGGGCTCAGTCTGTTTAACCACTGGATGTAGTGAAGTTTGTAGTTATCCAGAGAAGGACTGTGTATTTTATGATTTGTATCTTAAAAGGAGATTTGCATATTAGGGATGAAATAAATACAGCGTGAAATATAAATAAATAAATTGCAAATTTCCCTTTCGGGGCTCCATAAATGTTAATCCTAAAAAAGGAACATCCAGTGTGGACTTGCATACACAGTGAACATAAACTGCTATAATAACAACTTTAAAAACAATCAGACTAATTCCACTGTGATCCTTAGCAGCATTATCCGTAATAAGATTGTCAGTGAAGAAAACAAATATAAACACACACACACACTCTTCTCCCAGCTCTTATAAAGACATCCGTCATGGAAGCAGAGTCCTACCGGAGCTCCAGAGAGACACAAACAGCAGCAGCACTCTGTGACCCATGTCCACTCTGTGTGTCCTCCAAACAGTCTTCCTCAGGTCTTTATCAGGACAGCAGTCAGGTCCAGCCCTCTGGGGGGTTCTGCTCTCAAAGGTGATCTGGAATGACAGCTGACAGCAGAGAGAGGAAAGCTTTAAATGTACTGCTACAACCTGATTGGCTGCATGAGCAGCGAGGCAGCGCCTGATTGGTGGAGGAGCTGACTAGAGAGCGTGTCAGTGCATCAGTCATGTGACTTATCAGCTCTGCTCTTTCTGCCTTTTCCTCTGAATCTTTTCATCTCATCAGTGTTCCGCCCTCATACGTCCTGCATCAACATGAAGCTGCTGTTTATTCATGCATTTCTAACACACAGAACAGCCACCTGCTGGTGATCAGCTGCATGTACCAGAAGCAGACAGAGATTTCTGATATGATGTTAAAGGTGTCACAGAGGAGGATCCGACTGTCTGACATCTGATTCTTTTCTTGACGTGAGCTGTTTTTCTCTTCCAGGCCTGCACACTAGCTCTGTGGAGGCCTGCCTCTCTCTCCTACTCACCTCCACCTGCTTTAAACACCCCATGACACACAGACACACACAACCTGTGGCTGCATCACTCCCAGTGAGGGGGCATGAGTGAGGTTGCTTCTAGGGAGGCTGAGGGTCTCTTGATCTGCACCAAGCTGAAGTCGTTGTTTGTATAGATCAGGAGGAGGACTTTGTGAATGTCTGTTATCCAAGTCAGCTATTTGTCTTTCCAGCTCCATTTGTTTTCATTTAGAATCTCTTTTCTTTTTAGCCACAAAAGATATTACCTGGCCTCTCAAGTATGCCTTAAGGGCTTCCCAAACAGTCAAAACAGAAACATCTGGTGTCATATTAATATCTAAATATAAGGAAATTTGATCTGAAAGAAAACGCACAAATTCTTCATCCGATAATAAGAGAGAGTTAAACCTCCAGATTCGGGTGGGAGTCCTGGTATCAGTGATATTCAATTTGAGTAGAAGAGGGGCATGATCAGAAACTACTATAGGTTGATATTCACATGAAAGAATATCTGAAGAAAAAATAGTCAATTCTACTGTACGTTTGATGAGCATGGGAGAAAAAAAGAATATTTCCTGTCCTGTGGATGAAAAAAACACCAGATGTCTGAGATACCATAGTTTGAAAGAAATGTCTCTAGACAAGAGGCAGATTTTGATATGGGATAACCAGGCCTAACCGATGACCGATCCATCCCTGGGTCCAGACACAGATTCAAATCTCCCCCCAGAATGAGCAGGTGTGAATTTAAACAAGGGATCAATTTAATGATGCGGGAGAAAAACTGTGGGTCATCAAAATTTGGAGCATATATATATATTAGCTAAAATAACTTTGAGATTAAAGAGTTTGCCAGTCACAATAACATAGCGGCCATTTGAGTCGGCTAGTGTTGTAGAAGGCATGAAAGAAACATCCTTATGTATCAATATTGCAACACCCCGAGCTTTCCCTTGAAAGTTTGAGTGAAATAGCTGACCCACCCACCCACATTTAAGACGAGCATTATCCAAACTCCTGAGATGTGTTTCTTGGATAAAAGCAATTCCTGCACCCAAATGTTTCAGATGAGTAAGAGCCTATTTCCTCTTAACAGGATGGTTAAAATCATAAAAAAATAAGTCTGTCAAATATAAAGTTCTAGGACAGAAATAGTAAGCCCAAATTAAATCTGTCTTCAGCCCTGAAGGTCAGCAATGACGAGCCTCTGACCTGCCAGGAGCAGATCTTGTCAGGATCTTCAAGGGTGTTGATGAGATTGTCCCAATCAGTGTGTGGAACACTCATCTGTTGGAAACAGTGAAGCCACTCATCGACCATGGCTGACCTGTACTCTCGCTGAAATGAAATAAAATACAAAGAAATGCTGCTGTGGCCATCACAAATATATTCAATTATGCAGGCACATGGACAGAGACAAAGGCATACATTGAAATATGCACATATACTGTAGAGAAACATTTTCAATATGCCACACTAAGGTACAACAAACTTACAGTAAAGGGTCCCAGGTATACTATGTATCCAGCAGATAGAAGCATATCACCTGCTACATTATTGGCCATGTTATCCAAATGTTGGACTGTTTCCTCCCAACGCACTTTTTTATCTGCCAGACTACCTATAAGCTGCAGATCATCATGATGGAAAAATTAAATAATTGTATGACTTGTATAAAGTTATTGTGTAGAGTATTTAGAGTAGATATTTGTACCCTGACTGCTATTAGGTACCAGGATGAGATGCCAGGGAGGTCCTCAGGGCACGTGGAGGTCACATACACTACTGATCCTCATTTTGACATTGACAATTTCCACTCAAGTTGGATCAGCCTGTGATGTGATTTTCCACTTTTATTTTGTGTATGGTTCCAAATCCAGATCTCCACATGAATAATTTTGATTTACATTGATCATTTTTATGTTAATTTGTTGTCAACATATTCTACTTGAATGAAGATTTTCACCTGGAATATTTCATTCATTAAGATCTAAATCTTCTTAAATCTTAAATGTACCCTTTTGACACAAAAGGGTACATTTAAGTACCATGGGAATCAGTTTGGAACCTGTGATGGTAAATCATCGGCAGTTGTACCTTAGGGAACAAAAATGGACCTCAGTTGTACCCTTTTTTCTGACAGTGTACAGGCAGACCAGAAACCCTCTCACCAAGGAAATCAAGGTGGCAAAAAGGGTTAGGAAAAAGGGAATACTCAGAAGAGTTGAAAAACAGCTTTTCTGCTAACGACCATGCATCAGTGTGGAGATCACAAACCACAGGAGGCGACCTCCCCCACTGCTGGCGACCTCAAGACTTTCTACTGCAGGTTTGAGAGGGACCACTTCACACCCCTAACCTGTACCACAATGACCCCACTCGGCAGCACCCCATCAGGGACCACCATCCCATCACAACCACCAACACAACGAACCCACTCTGCAGCATCTCCATCATAATGACCACCAGAACGACTCCACTCAGCAGCAGCAACCCCAACAGCCCCACAGCCATCAGTGCCTCCTCAGTGGTTTCTATGGTAACCAAACAGAATCCCATTTAAAAGGTTACAATTCCACCACTGTTTCTTCGGTGACCAATGAAAATACAAAACCATAATTCATTCACTGAAGTGAGAACAGGAAGGCCTTTCTGTGATCTGAATTTTATCTGAATCACAGTGAAATGATGATCCTGGAAACTAAACAAACAGCCAAAATAAAGTGTCCAGAGAAAGTCCAACATAATAATCCAAAATACAGGCTGCTATGTCAAAAACATTCTCACATGATATAGTTATATAAATGCATCAGCAAAACACTGCAAAAAGATCAGCAAGAACAAAGAACAGAGGGCCAAAAGGAACAAACTCAGCAGAGGCTGCAGGAGGACTTCTCTGGCCTCCAGAGCTCAGCTCTGGTCCTCTGGTTCCAGCCTTGGTCCTCCACTCACTGTGATCCTTTGTTGTACCAGGTGTAAGATTAAGATTAAGAATAAGAAACCTTTATTAGTCCCACAATGGGGAAATTGCATTTTTGCAACGGCATACAGACAGCAAGGGATAAGTTAAGAGAAAGATATATACATCATAAAATAGACTACCAATAAAAAGATATATACATTATAAACAGTTTACATATTAACAGTTATTGCACAGGTGAGTGGAGGTAGAAGTGGTTTATAAACTGTACATAGTGCAACTAAATAAATAACAGTAAAATAAAAGCACACTGTGGTGTGTGAGTATTGCACCTATCAGAAGTGTTTATTATAGAGTCTGACAGCAGCAGGAAGGAAAGACCTTTTGTATCTCTTCTTCACACACCGAGGGTGGAGCAGTCTGCCACTGAAGCTGCTCTGCAGGGCTGACAGGGTGTCCTGCAGGGGGTGGACTCATTGTCTAGCATTGATGTCAGTTTTGCCAGGACCCTCCTGTGTAGTTTTGGTGGCTACACATGTGTTCAGAAACTGTTCTGTTGTAGCAGCTGAGCTTTACTCCAATCCACCGTCACCACAAACACTTCCCCCTCTCTGTTCTTCTTCTTCCTCTGCCTCTTCTTCTTCTTCTGTGGTGTTTTCTGGCAGCTGACATCCACACAGTGACATTTCTGCCTCCTCCTGTCTTCAGTCAGACTGTTTCTCTCACAGTCTGTAGAGAGAAGCTGACATTGTTGCACTGATTAACCTCAACCACACACACCTGTGTGAGCCGCACCATCATTCTAACAGTTCCATTGTTACACTGAGTGACAGCAAAGCAGTGAGCCCCCTGCTGGTGATCAGCTGCATGTACCAGAAGCAGACAGAGATTTCTGATATGATGTTAAAGGTGTCACAGAGGAGGATCCGACTGTCTGACCTCTGATTCTTCTGTCAGCATCAGACACATCACAGTTTGATCAGTTTTCAGATCACACACAGCAGCATCAGTAACACTGAGCAGACATTACACACTCCATCAAACACACACACACACTGCTCACTTATAACAGGGATAATAAGTAAAGTTCTTTACAATAAATTCACATTCACATTTTATTATCACTTCACACATGGCACAGTATATGGCAGAGAGTTAAAGGTGGAATATGTAGTCAGAGTTAATACCAAATATTGACACTAGGTGGCAGCACTTCAGCCTCCATCCACTGCTGCACTACCAGCACCACTCTCAGTGCTTTTTGTTTCCATTGACTGTACAACATGATTCAATCCATGTTATTTATATGACAAACTATGTGTAGTGTTTCTATGTGTGTAGCTGACATGTTGCTCAGCTTCCATTGGACACATATACTAGATGGAAGCTGCAGCAGGATTGGCTGATGACTGATCACAGGTGTGAACAATCAGCCGGTGACGAGTGGAGCAGGAGCAGCTGCCCATGCTGCAGAGACACAAACAGCAGCAGCACTCTGTGACCCATGTCCACTCTGTGTGTCCTCCAGACAGTCCTCCTCATGTCTCTGCTCATGTCTTTATCAGGACAGCAGTCAGGTCCAGCCCTCTGGGGGATTTCTGCTCTCACTGTTTAACTCTGATTTCCTGATAGCAGCACTCACACAGCTCAATGCTGAACTGACAGTTACCATGGTAACCAGGTCATCAGTGTTATTCAGCTCACCTGTCAGTGATCAGATCTGTTCCATTAGTATCTTAAGTGACTGCAGACAGTGTTGTTAGATTTGTTTATGTTTTACGAGTGTTCACAAAGGGAGAGAAACATGTAATAGCATGTTGCTAACAGACGCTAATTTCATGTTGTCTGTGTTACCTTAAAGCTAGACTCATAACCAGAGAGTAAGTACGCTTATATGAAGTTACGAGGTTAAGTTGGTTACATGTGTGACTGTGAAATGAAAATGCATTTGTTTATTTCTGAACGGAATGAGATTAGTGCAGCATATACATTGCAAATGTTTGGATGTTTGTATTTGGAATATTTTCATCCATCCATCCATCCATCTTCCACCGCTTATCCGGGGCCGGGTCGCGGGGGCAGCAGTCTAAGCAGGGACACCCAGACTTCCCTCTCACCAGACACTTCCTCCAGCTCCTCTGGGGGAATCCCGAGGCGTTCCCAGGCCAGCCTAGAGACATAGTCTCTCCACCGCGTCCTGGGTCTTCCCCGGGGCCTCCTCCCAGTGGGACATGCCCGGAACACCTCCCCAGGGAGGCGTCCAGGAGGCATCCGAACCAGATGCCCGAGCCACCTCAGCTGGCTCCTCTCGATGTGGAGGAGCAGCAGCTCTACTCCGAGCTCCTCTCGGGTGACTGAGCTTCTCACCCTATCTCTAAGGGAGCGCCCAGCCACCCTTCGAAGGAAACTCATTTCGGCCGCCTGTATTCGCGATCTCATTCTTTCGGTCACTACCCAAAGCTCATGACCATAGGTGAGGGTAGGAACGTAGATTGACCGGTAAATCGAGAGCTTCGCCTTCCGGCTCAGCTCCTTCTTCACCACAACAGACCGGTACAGCGACCGCATTACTGCGGAAGCTGCACCGATCCGTCTGTCAATCTCCCGCTCCATTTTTCCCTCACTCGTGAACGAGACCCCGAGATACACAAACTCCTCCACTTGGGGCAGGAGCTCTCCTCCCACCCAGAGAGGACAAACTACGTTTTTCCGGTCAAGAACCATGGCCTCAGACTTGGAGGTGCTGATTCTCATCCCAGCCGCTTCACACTCGGCTGCAAACCGTCCCAGTGCACACTGGAGGTCCCGGCCTGATGAAGCCAACAGGACAACATCATCCGCAAAAAGCAGAGATGAAATCCTATGGTTCCCGAACCGGATCCCCTCCGGTCCCTCGCTGCGCCTAGAAATTCTGTCCATAAAAATTATGAACAGAACCGGTGACAAAGGGCAGCCCTGCCGGAGTCCAACATGCACTGGGAACAGGTCTGACTTACTGCCGGCAATGCGAACCAAACTCCTGCTCCGGTCATACAGGGACCTAACAGCCCTCAGCAGAGGGCCACGGACCCCATACTCCCAGAGCACCTCCCACAGGATGCCGCGAGGGACACGGTCGAACGCCTTCTCCAAGTCCACAAAACACATGTGGACTGGTTGGGCGAACTCCCATGAACCCTCCAGCACCCTGTGGAGGGTATAGAGCTGGTCCAGCGTTCCGCGGCCAGGACGAAAACCACATTGCTCCTCCTTAATCCGAGGTTCGACTATGGGTCTAATTCTCCTCTCCAGTACCCTGGCGTAGACTTTCCCAGGGAGGCTGAGGAGTGTGATCCCCCTGTAGTTGGAGCACACCCTCCGGTCCCCCTTTTTAAAAAGAGGGACCACCACCCCGGTCTGCCAGTCCAGCGGCACTGCCCCCGATTGCCACGCGATGTTGAGGCGTGTCAACCAAGACAGCCCCACAACATCCAGAGACTTAAGGTACCCAGGTCGAAGCTTTTTGACTACCTCGGCGACTTCAGCACAGGTGATGAACGAGTCCACCACTGAGTCATCAGCCTCCGCTTCCATAATAGAAGGCGTGTTGGTGGGATTGAGGAGACCCTCAAAGTACTCTTTCCACCGTCCAACCACCCCCTCAGTCGAGGTCAACAGCTCCCCACCCCCACTGAGTACAGTGTTGGCAGAGTACTGCTTCCCCCTCCTGAGGCGCCGGACGGTTTGCCAGAATCTCTTTGAGGCTGACCGATTGTCCTCCTCCATGGCCTCCCCAAACTCCTCCCAGGCCCGAGTTTTTGCCTCTACAACTGCCCTCGCTGCAGCATGCTTGGCCTGCCGATACCTATCAGCTGCTTCAGGAGTCCCACAATCCAACCAGGCCCGATAGGACTCCTTCTTCAGCTTGACGGCATCCCTGACCTCCGGTGTCCACCACCGGGTCCGGGGATTGCCGCCACGACAGGCACCAGAGGCCTTGCGGCCGCAGCTTTGGACAACTGCATTGACAATGGAGGTGGAAAACATGGTCCACTCCGACTCAATGTCTCCAGCCTCCCTCAGAATCTGGGTGAAGCTCTCCCGGAGGTGGGAGTTGAAGATCTCCTTAGCGGCGGGTTCGGCCAAACGCTCCCAACAGACCCGCACAGTACGTTTGGGCCTGCCGGGCCTGTCCAGCCTCTTCCCCCACCAACGGATCCAACTCACCACCAGGTAGTGATCAGTTGACAGCTCAGCCCCTCTCTTCATCCGAGTGTCCAAAACACAAGGCCAAAGGTCAGCTGACACGATTACAAAATCGATCATTGACCTCCGGCCTAGGGTGTCCTGGTGCCAGGTGCACCGATGGACAACCTTGTGCTCGAACATGGTGTTCGTTATGGACAAACCATGCCCAGCACAGAAGTCCAATAACAAAACACCACTCGGGTTCAGATCGGGGAGGCCGTTCCTCCCAATCATGCCTCTCCAGGTGTTACTGTCACTGCCCACGTGGGCGTTGAAGTCTCCCAGCAAGATGACAGAGTCCCCGGTTGGGGCGCTATCCAGCACCCCTCCCAGAGACTGTAAGAAGGTCAGGTACTCTACACTGCTGTTCGGCGCATACGCCGAAACCACAGTGAGAGACCTCTCCCCAACCCGAAGGCGCAGGGAGGCGACCCTCTCACATACTGGGGAAAACTCCAACACATGGCAGCTAAGCTGTGGGGCTATAAGCAAGCCCACACCAGCCCGCCGCCTCTCACCATGGGCAACTCCAGAATAGAAGAGAGTCCAACCCCTCTCAAGGAGTTGGGTTCCAGAACCCGAGCTGTGCGTGGAGGCGAGCCCGACTATATCTAGTCGGTACCGCTCAGACTCCCGCACAAGCTCAGGCTCCTTCCCCCCCAGCGAGGTGACATTCCATGTCCCCAGAGCCAGTGTCTGTGGCCCGGCCACCAGGCGCTCGCATTCGAGCCCCAACCCCGGGCCTGGCTCCAGGGTGGGGCCCCGGCTGCCCCATACTGGGCGACGTCACGGTCCTTGTTCTTCTTTCCATCATAAAGGGTATTTGGACCGCTCTTAGTCTGGCCCATCACCCAGGACCTGTTTGCCTTGGGAGACCCTGCTGGGGGCATTAAGCCCCCGACAACATAGCTCCTAGGATCATCTGGGCACTCAAACCCCTCCACCACAGTAAGGTGGTGGTCCACGGAGGGGAATATTTTCAGCTAAACCTTATTTGAACACATTATTTTAGGGACTAATCTGTTCAAGAAAGATGAAGATAAAACCAGACGTGTGTATATGTACATTTCATATACTTCCAGTATTTGTATCTCTGTACATAATTATTTTTGCCTTGCCTTTTGACTCCTCTGCTGTAAATCACTTCTTCACCTGCTTTCAGGTGGACTTTGAAGAACCTGAAGACGTGCTGTCACTGCCCAGGAGACCACCAGCTATTCCAAGCCATTCATTCCAGCCTAATCAATCCAAAACATCCAAGAAAACTTTTTTCTTGTTAAATATAACTAATAAATACAAAATGTTTAACAAGCAGTTCAAAGCAGAACAGACAAGAGCCAGACAAAATGGTGAACTGGAACAGAGCAAATTTACTGCTGAAAATGTCCTGAGCTCATGCTTCTTACTGTACAACAACGAGAGTGGAAAGACACACAACTGTCCTCACCGGGATTATGGCTGTAAATTGTGTGCATAGACAGAAGTTTTATGTGTCCAGGTCAGGACAGACATTCAGCTTGTAGCTGATTGACTAACTTACTACAATGAGACATTGTTTGTGTCTTTGCTGCAGTTTGAGTTACTGTTACTGTTCATTTGACCCGTGTGCCTGTAAGTCTCCTGGACAGCTAAACAGGACAATGTGGAAATAAACAGCACTACATGCATTCCAATCATTTACAAGGACTGAGAGCTGTGATTCACAACAAAGCTGCTGCTGCTCTCCATACATTCATCTACACAGGCTTCAAGGAGACACTGAAACATGGCATCTTCGGACAGCTTTAGGAGCACCTGGACCACAACATTATATTAGACTGTGATGGAGATGCTATCCATCTGTGATATTAGCACAACAATGATTCTTTTCCATTTGTCTAATACAATATTTAGCAGCATAAAGACTGTTTGAGGCCTCACAAAGTGAGGAAGGTCTAAAAGTATGAACTAACCTTCAGCATGATACCTTGATGCTTCACATCAGTCTTTCTGCTTCTCTTGTGCTGTCTGACATCTACTGAAGTCTCACTTTCTGTTTGAGGAACATACTCTTCCTCACTGATCTCACAAAGTGACGAAGACTCTTCTGATGTGTTTTCAGCCTAACATGAATGAAAGGTTGATTTTTATTGTTCATGTCTTGGATGTTTAGTAGTTGTCAGATCATGGTTTGGAAGAGGCTCCACAAAGAAGAACATTTCAGTGCCTGTCTAAGTGAACCATCACAGTGGACTTGTGTTTGTAATCAGCATGTCATTCACTGCCATGCAGTCAGCTGTGTAGTAATACTGCTGATAGAAGTGTCAGTGAGAGCAGCAATTAATTAAAATAAATTAATTAAAATTAGTAAGAGCAGGAATTCTGCCTTTCATTCTGGAATACTGATGTCTATACTGGAATGCTGCCACTTTTCTAGATTTCTGCTTTTCATTCTGGAATTTTGACTTTGACTTAACTTTCTGTGATAGCTGTCTGTCAAACGGAGACTCTGGTCGGCGCAGATTTACCTTCGAATGAAATGGAAACAAGTAAAGGAGCGCCACCACCAAACTGCACAGGACAACCTGGACAAGACCATGCACTCATTGACGGAACCAACCTGGGTCATCAGACTCTTCATTGTTACCATTTCCTAGTTGTTGTGGCCGAGCGGTTAAGGCGATGGACTTGAAATCCATTGGGGTTTCCCCGCGCAGGTTCGAATCCTGCCAACAACGGTTCTTTTCATCTCCAAGATCACTTTATGCTCCTCCGTGTCTGAGGACCAAACCCTGGCACAGTCCATCTGACACTTCCAAAAAATGTCATTTTAAAATTGCTGGGCCGAGAACAACTGGTGTGCAATGAGGAGGCAAAGGATAAAACGTCCCAGCACATTTCAAACCCAGTTTCACCCTGAGGCAGAGACTGCTTCACCTTAAGGACAAAACACCTGGGAAAGGCAGATCTCAAGGTACTACAATAGTCAGAATGATTCATCATGTGGTGACCAGATGAAAAATCTCATCTCTGGCTCAAGACTTGTTGAGATAGCATAGACAGACACACTCTCAGTCTGTCCACATCAGTGTCAGTGAAGATTTCAGATTGTTTATTAAGTTTTCATCCTTGAGCTTTTCCAAACTTGTTGTGGACAGCATGCTTTTCATGTCAGGATGGCCGAGCGGTCCAAGGCGCTGCGTTCAGGTCGCAGTCTCCACTGTTTTATCTTCTCTTATCACTCTCTGACACAGTACTCGAGTAGGACATCTAGTGGTGAATAAAATGAATTGCGGTGTGTGTTATTGGTTCATGGATTGTTTGGGATTTGGATCTCATGCACATGCACACTAGTGTAGTCTCGTTCGACCACACTACATGGTTGGTTTCAGGCTGACACAATAAAATACATTACACTTTCAGTTTCACTGCACGAAGTTGTTATACAAAGTGACATTTGAGGTCAGGGTGTCCGCGGGGTCTTAAAAAGTATTAAAAGTTGATGAATCAACTGTGGGAAAATGAAGGCCCTTAAAGTATTGAAAAGTCTTAATCTTAATTTGAAACGTGTGTGCAGAACTCATACAGCCCTCTCACTGCAGCCTCACACAAACAGACAGACAGACAGGGTTTAAAGACGTTTCGCTGCTGAACAGCAGGAGGAGCAGGATTTGTTGCTACTATGTGGGTTTTGCTAATTTGCTGTTGACCTGAATGAGTGATGATAACGATCCGGTCATGTTCAGGGAGGGGGCGTGACGTGCTCGTAGCATCATAACAGACTGAACAGCAGGTCTGAGGACAGTGTTATCTGACCTGTGTGGTTCATCCATGAAGGCTGAGTCACTCTGACTGACAGCAGTCAGCTGGTTTAAGGAGTTATAGAACATGGTTACATGGTGAACACCCATTTAAAAAGTATTGTTATTATCCTGCTATAGTGGACCATTGTCTGCCAGGATGATATCTGCATACAGCTAAAACTGTAACAGACAGAATGAAGAGTCTGTCAGCTGGAGCTCAGCTTTAGAAAGAGAGGAGACACTGAGGCAGAGGAAGAGAGGTGAGGAAGATGAGAGAAGAGATACTGTAGCTGCATTAGATGAATGATGAATGTTGAAGAAAACAAAATATATATCTCAATCACAACTATTAAATAAATAATAGTGTATATAATTTTAATCATTTTTTAATTCACATTGGCACATTGGTAAAAAAAGAAAAAGAAATAAGACCATGTTTCACCTCTTTCTGAGCCTCGTTAGTGCAGTAGGCAGCGAGTCAGTCTCATAATCTGAAGATTGTGACTTCAACCCTCACAAGGGGCACTTGTTTTAGAGCCAGAATACAGATCACGATCACAAAGAGCACACTGTATATTTACATGTCATCCAGGTCATGTTCATAGAGAGCGTCTGGACTTTTTTTTCTTTTTTCTTTTTCAAGTTTTTCTTGAAGATGTTTCTCTGCTCCTCCAAGCAGCTTCATCAGTTCTAACTGTTTGGTGGGAAAAGTGGTTTATATGTGGTGGAGGTGGGTCTGGGTGAAAGTCACTCTTCCAAGCATGTCCGTAAGGTGTGTTCATACTAAAGTCACACTGTTTCTCAGCATAAACCACAGAATGGCCTGTACAGGGATTGAACCCTGAACCCTTTAACACACCTGTCATTTCGTCGGAAAACAAAAAAATGATAACCCTAGACTAACAGACTTCAACAAGAGAACTGAACTATTTCAGACGTGAAATCGCTGACACCAAGGTCACCCTATTGTCTGAAGCAAACATATTGTGAGTTTCTGTAGTGTAGTGGTTATCACGTGTGCCACACATGCGAAAGGTCCCTGGTTTGAAACCTGGCAGAAACACAACATTGTTTTGTTCAGAGTTTTTCTTCCTGTAGGGATATAGTAAGACTGATGAAGAAAGAAGTGCATTCAGACTGAAAAGGCGGCTGCAGGAGGAGAGCTGGCCCAGTTTGGTTCAGGAAGCAGTGCAGCACGTTGGTTAGCTGAGAACAACTCAGTTTATTCAGGAGTTTACATCGAGACACCTGGACTGAAGGATTGTTTTTTGAACACGTTTCGCCACTTCTCCAAGGCTACGTTCAGACTGCAGGTCTTAATGCTCAATTAGGAGTTTTTGGTGAAATCCAATTTTTTGGTGTTTACAAAATAATATGCGACTGCTACCACTCTCCTGTGTCAACGGACTGTGGCCCTGAAGTGACCCGCATGCGCAGAAGAGGACACGACGTCACACAATGTGTGCTTGTGTGGCTTTGTTTACGTTAATGTCCGATCGTAGCCAACATAATTACATTCAAATAATATCAAGAAGAATGCTGAGAAGGAAGAGCGCAGTAGCTGCAGTGTCTGTACAGAGATGCGTGTGGGTGCGGAGTGGTGGGATAGTGATGTGACTGCTTTTAGCAACAGTGACTTCATTCATAACATTCAACATTCATAACTTCAGAATGACGAGAACCTTTGAATACGTCTGCGAGCGCCTTTCTGTGTCACTTTCACAGCAAGACAGTCGACATCTGCCTCATCTGTGAGCCGTGCGTTGGAGTTGGGCTCTACTTCCTGGCAACAGGCGCTTGTTGCTAACAACACAGCTTGTCTGCCTGCTCCTGTGTCGCAGAATTGTGACGCCTGTTGCCTTTCACTGACGCAAAAGTCGGATATATGCCGCATAGCTGTTCAGACTGAGGTCGCATTGCAAAAAATCTGATACGTATCTGATTTAGGACCACATATGAAAGGGATCGAACCCGGGGCCTCATACATGCAAGGCATGCGCTCTACTACTGAGCTACATCCCCCACTTTTGTTAGGGCCCGAGCACCGAGTAGTGCGAAGGCCCTATTGTAAATGTTTATTATGTGCATATAAACAAGATCCTGAGTAGCATAAAATACATAAAGTAAAATATTGTCGGTGGAAGAACAACACTAAGCACATGTTTTTCTTTCTTTATTACAATATCTCCAGTTTGTACATTTCTTTGGGGAGAAGACAAAATTGCCTGGAGGAGGGAAGGCTGTAACAGACTTCATGCTCAGCTGATGATTAAAGGCTACAATGAGCAGATCACAAGTACTACAAAGGACCACCTGACCACCTGTGGGGATTTCTGCCCACTGCAGCTCTCTGCTCATTGATATGAACTCTGACTGTGATAGTGATTCCTGGTATGGTACAGATCTGTGCATGGTACAGATGTATGCATGCGTATCATGCCGACATCACACACACACACACACACACATAGACACGTGCACACAGGTCTTGGTTAAGACCCTACAGGTAAGTATGGACAAGGAATGCTAAAGACAGGCACTGCGGTCTTGACAAGATTTGTCTTTGTGTGTGTGCAAGGTGTGTGCCCAGGTAAAGTGCGGCCTCCCCGGTGAGCTGCCTGCTGTCCTTCCTGGTTCTCTGGCGCACTACCAGGGGCCCCAGAATAAACAAACAAACAAAGAAAAACAAAGCATAAACTCCTGGACCCCTTCTCAGCAGCACCAGGGCGCGGCGCTGCATTAACGGTACGACGGGCACGAGGATTCTCGTGAGTGCAGCTTATTAAAAAACGTGTTTTATGGAGACGTGGCTGCACTCAGACATCCCGGAAACCTCCGTCGCTGCCCCCGGCTTTGTGACCATACGGGTGGACAGAGATGTGACTGGCAGCGGTAAGAGGAAGAGAGGAGGGATTGTGCTGTATGTGAGTGAACAGTGGTGCAAACCCGCACATGTCCGTGTCAAGGAGCGTCTCTGTAACCCGACTGGAAATCTGCAGTGAGCCCTGAATTTTTACATGTTCAAAATATCTGTTTGCTTCACATCTACTCATATTATTTACCATCGTTGGTGTTGAGTATGTGACGGAGCTCAGGAGGGGAGGGGAAAAGGGTGCTAACAACGCCACCCGGGGAGGCGAGGGCCTCAACCCGGGAAATGAAAACAAGGGCACACAGGTTTGACTCACACACAGGGCAAGGGTCAGGTACCATAAAAAGAAGATTTATTTAATTACAACACGAGTAGGATCCATATACCATGTTTAAAATTAGTTATAAAATACGTTGCCAGTTCAGTAGGTGAGATGGGTTGGGATGGCCCTGCAAAATAAATTTTAAAAAATACTGACAAGACTGAGGCTCACCAGGGCAGAGGGACAAACCAAGAGGAATCAAACTACACCTGTGACACTACACTCCAAACGAAAACCTGTGAAGGACACCCACCACCAGGGAGGGGGGACCACCACCGCTGGGGTGGGAGCTGGAGGAACTGGAGGACAGCAGAAGCAAGAAGATGCCTCGCACGCTGGGCAAGACCAAAGAAGAGCTGGGCGCGGCCGCCGCCGCTCGGTCAGGGCGGGGCTGAAGCACCGTTAATGTTTGACGGTTTGAATGTAATGTTTGAATATGAAATATTTTACCGTTTGTTGATGTTTGTTGATGTTTGTTGATGTTGATGGTTACTTGTTCTAATAAGTGCCAAATGAAATCAGTTTCAGTGAGGGACAATGCTCTGGTTGTGGTTTATTGATATTATTTAACACATTTACAGGTAACTCTTACAAAGTGGTGACTAAAGAAAAATACAGGTGGAAGGAAGAGTGGCCAACAGAGACCCATCTGGTTCTGTCTCCAGTCATCAAACACAGACCATGTGATGATGTCACTGATACAGTAATCAATACACTAACTGATTCAAACAGCTGCACATTCAGCGGCCTGCTGCTGATTCTCTGCAAACACAAAGTGTCAAACTGACTTCTCCACTAAAACAACTGAGAGCAGCAGCATCCGTGATGGAGCCTTCAGCAGCCTTCAGCAGCCCGGCAGGGAGTCACACAGGCCCCGCCCCTCAAGTATCCATCTTAAATAAAGACTTCATATCTTTTAACCTAACAAATGATTTCAGAGGGACCCCCACATCAGCGGACCGCTGTGCTGCAGCCGAGCCACTTCCTCATCGGGCTCATTGTTTGTCAACAGTGTGTCGCAGACGGAGTGTGAGTCACAGGCCCGGCCCGTCTCTGTGCTGGTATCAGATCCATCACTCACATCTATCAAGCACTCTGTATTCTCTGGATTCCTCCACACCACCTCCTCCTCCTCCACACCTCCTCCTCCACACCTCCTCCTCGACACCTTCTCCTCCTTCTCCTCCACACCTCCTCCTCCACACCTTCTCCTCCTTCTCCTCCACACCTCCTCCTCCTTCTCCACACCTCCTCCTCCAAACCTCCTCCTCCACACCTCCTTCTCCTCCTTCTCCACACCTCCTCCTCATCCACACCTCCTCCTATCCAATTTTTAAAAATCCCTTTAGACCTAATCATGTTTTATTATTTTTTCTACTTTTCAATGCACATGCAATAAAAGAAATTTCTCACCACTCATTTATACACAGCCCAATACACTGCTCAAAAAGATACAGGATCACTTGAACTCCACAATGTAACTCCAGGTCAGCCACACTTCTGTGGACTCAGCCTGTCCAGTTAGGATCAACACTGACTGTGAGTCAGGTGCTGACCACAGACCAGTTCTCTGCTCTCATCCTTTCTGCCTGATGTTTGCTCACTTTTGTAGTTTGTCAGTGCTCTCAGCCCTAGAGGTAGCATGAGGCGGTGTCTACAACCCACACAGGTACAGGTAGTGAGTTTTTTTTAATTTCTTGATGGTCTATTAGGTATACATTAAAACAATCAGTCACGATGTCAGTGCACTTGCTTGTTAGTTAGCTGCTGTCTGTTAACCTAAGCCCATCCATTAATGACGGGCTGAGTAACATTAAACTAAAGTAAGCTAGATTCACACGTTAAAATACATGGTATACATGAACAAATATTGCCTTTTATTATCATCCATTTACCAGCCTCTCTGTTGACTTGGTGCCCAGTCTGCCCTATGACACATAAGCTGTGTCCCAATTCAGGGTCTGCATCCTTCGGAGGACGCAGCCTACACGGTCTCAGGAGGCCGCGTCCTCCTGAGGATCCTCCGGAGGATCCTCCACCGTTGGTAAATGGGACGGTCTGGCCTTCAAAGCACTTCCTGATTGTGGCGCGACGTCATAAATTTTGCCCCGGGAAAAACAAAAGCAGCGACAGCGACACAACACGGACTAGACAACAAACGGGACAACAGTGTGGATTTAGACATTTGGAATATTTTAATATATTTATTTGTTGTTGGAGGAAGGGGAGAGGCGGCTCCAGCGGCAGCAAAACCGGTGACGGCTCATTTTCTTCAGGCTGGGAGAGCGCAGTGGGGAGGTGACGGTAAGCTGCTGTTTAACCATATTATTGATCATAATTAATATACCGGTTACTGAGCAAACGCTAGATATATAACCAGTAGATAGACAAATATGATTAAATGTAATTTATATTTTATTCAATTGTAAGACTTGATACAGGGTCTGTTTGTAATTTTAATACTTTAAATTAAATAGCTAAATGTGTAAGAATCCTGCAAATAACCCTGAAACCACTGCTTTAATGTGTCATTAAGCATCAGGTCTGTCACTGCACCAGAGAATTACTGCTGGGTGGAGGAGAGTGGGGCTCCCTGCAGGACCAGCTGTCTGTTCTGGAGGAGGTGTACTGACCATCATCACCTTTGGAGGGTGAGGATACATATTTTATAGCTTTTCATATTTTAAGCTGCGTTGGAAGCCGCTCTGTTGAAGTTATTATTTTTATTTTTGCCCTTTTTAAAAACATCTTTAGTAACTTGGCAGCCGCCGATCGTCAGCTCTGCAAACCCTGATGGACGATGTGGTGGACAGAGGAGACAGACACCCCCCTCCCCCAGATGATGTCCCACTCACAGCCAGAGGACTCCAAGGTCTTCACCGTGGCATCATCCAGTCCAGAAGCACCAAGGACTCCTGCTCAGCCAAACATTTATATATATGTTCTTTGTGAATAGTATTTTCTGCTGATTTTTATAAATAATAAACTGTACATTTTCATAATGCCCACTGGTAAATAGTTAGAAATGTTCAAACTGTGTCTTTGTAAATATTGTACATAACAGAACAATAAATGATTTACTGTGGTCACTGAGAAGTTGTTCAAAAGTTTACTTCAATTATAAATAGGTGATGAAACACATAATGTAACAAGGTTAGAAGAGTTTAAGAACACAGAGACAAGAACGATTTAATACACAATTTAATAAGTAACCATTTAAATAACACAGAACATAAAATCACTGCTGTCCAACATCCTCTGTATGAGCTGAGGTCTGTCTGTTCTTTCTCTGCTCTCTCTCTCTCTCTCTCTCTCTCTCTCTCTCCAGCCTCACGTCCTCCGTTATCAATTGTCAGATTTCTTCTGTTTCTCTCTGCTCCTCCTACAACAAAATGCCAACAGGCAGAATGACCGTTTGATATAATAACGATAATATTGCTCCTCACGTGAACTATACTTTATACTATACTACAGTAAACAGTCCAGAAACAACATTCAATCAAAACGTTTAGTTTACAGCACCTCGTATCAACAGGACGTCATGTTTGTAAATATAAAACTCATTTTTTAATGCCGCTGTCACTACTAGCATTTTAAAACTCTCGAACTACTGCTCTGTACTTACATTTAAATGTGAATTCGGCACTCCTGCCGCTGCCGCTCGCTTGGTCCGTCATTGTACTATTGGACAAAAAGTAGGCCCGCAAAGCATTGTGGGATATTTAAGGCCACGAAGGATGGTAGCGATGCGTCCTCCAAATTCAGGCAAAAGGAGGACGCATTTGGAGGACGCATTTGAAGGACCCTTCGACTTTTGGCGAATTGGGACAGCCTTCGCGCAGCTTTGTGACGTAAGCGGCCTTAAAATGCGCACTGCGAAGGATGCAGACCCTGAATTGAGACACAGCTATAGTTGTCAAAATGAGTAGTTCCCCTTACTGGTTGTGTGGACACATTACAACCTTTTATGTTGCTTACTGAAATCACTGTTATTGCTGACAAAGAATTAGATTATCTATTTCTTTTGTTTTTCTGTTATCTATAACAAGTGCCAGTAATTAGTGATACCTCAGTGTTGCTTAGTTGTTTGATCCAAGTTGCTTTATAACGCATCAGTAATCGAATTGTAATGAAACTCAATTGTGAGGTACCTGAACATTTACAACCCTAAAATAGTCACACAAGACATTTTGAATGTTTTTGTTTTTCTTTTGTGTGTTGTCAGGATCTCATGCTATATAGACTGCACCTCCACCTCCATCTCCATCTCAAGCCTCCTACTTGCTGCACAGGACCAAGCTTTCTGCCCGAACAGGGACTTGAACCCTGGACCCTCAGATTAAAAGTCTGATGCTCTACCGACTGAGTTCTTACAGAAACTAATTCTGTGCGGACAGGTTAACTGAAACAGAGTGGACTAGTGGACCGGAACCACCTGGGTAATGGTTTTTCCCAGTGCAGGAGAGAAAGCAGGGACAAATTGTCACGACTTGGTGTTATTTATGGTTTTGTTTTCCTTGTTTTGGGTTTTTAGTTTAATCTGTGTTTAGTTATTGTTATTTTCCTGTAGTTCTGGTGTTTTGTTTTCCTGGGTTTGTGTTTAGTGGTCTAGTCTTGTCTTGTGTTTCCTGTTTTACTTTGGTAGTCCTGTCCTCCCTGTGTATTGTCTTGTGTTTTATTTCCTGTGTTTTCCCTCCTTGTTGATACCCAGCCCTGCCCTCATGTATGTCACCTGTGTCTCGTTGTCTTCCCTGGTCCCTGTGTATTTAGTCTTTGTCTTCCCTGCACTCTCTGCCAGTTTGTCTTGTCGTCACCCAGGGGGATTGTGTTTGGTCTTGTCTTACGTCTCTGCCATGCCATGCCATGCTACAGCCACGTGACCAGGTTTTTCCATGCCATGCCATGCCTTTTGTTTGCCATGCTTTGATTTAGGTTTGTTTTTGCCCTGTAGTGGCTTTTCCACGTTAGGTGAGAATTTTAGTTGGTTAACTTTTGCCTTGCCTTTTGAACCACGCAAAGTGTGATTTTTTAGTTTGTTTTGTTTGCCCTCCTGGCTTAATTAAAGGAAATATTTATTGATTTGTTGGTGGATTGAAATCAATCTCGATATATCCAGATTCGCATTGTTCATACTCAGAAAAAAACAATTTGGATATATCTGGATATGGCTCGATTCCCGCTCTAGCCGGATTGATTTCCCCAGGGTGAACGGAGTCTTATTCAGCATAGCCACATGCCAACCAGGTGGGGAGGGGGGATTAAGTCAACCGTGCACATATATACACACCATAACTCATTTTGTTAAGTTAAAGTTAGTTAAAGAAGTAAGTTGCTTTTTTTTTGTTTTTACAACATTGTATCTTTTATCACTGCGTAACCAGCGTTCAGTTACTTGTTAAGATGAATGTTTTGCCAGTACGAGAAGAGCAGAGATGTTAGTGACGCTGTCAACTTTCACAAGGCTACGTTTGCGTGTTGTTAATATGATGCTAACAGGCTCTGATCGGCAGCTTTCTGCGTTATTCCATTTACGGGTTTTTCTGAGCTTCTCTGATGATCAGACAAACTTGATGTGGGTACAGACTTTGTTCTTGTCGATGGTCATTATCACGGTCACGTCAGGGCTGCTTAACATGCTAGTTGTCTTTGTGTTGTTGTAGCTGCATCCTCAGCTCTGCTGAGGGAGAGCAGAGCAGCGTCTTCTGTCATAGACCTGCTGCTGTTATCATTGTTCAGTTTACTGCTGCTCTCTTTATGCTGTAATTACTGTACATTGTGTAATTGTGATATTCTCTCCACAGCTCTGTGATCTTATGACCAGACGCTGCACCAAACCAGTCTTCACCTGCCTGAGGACAGCATGTGATGATAATGATCACTGATTTTGTTCATATATATGTAATGCATTTTATTTAAATCCAAATACAGTAAACTGTTGCCAACTTATCTGGTTTTCATTATTTGTGCAGCTTTTTAAAATAACAAAGATTTAATATTTTCTGTAATAGACAACAAACACAGTTACAGTTTTTCAGTGAACAGATATTTATTCTCATGTATGATCAACAAAAAAAAGAACAGAAGCACCAAACATGTTAGAACCTGAAGAGATAACAGGCCAGTTCTGGGTGTGGGACGCCTCCCTACTATACAGGACTGTGTGTGTCAGCATGAGGATGCTGCAGTCACCAGGTTGTCCACAGCATCATCTGAGCCTGCAGCTCCCTCAGAAACAACAGCTGGCTGCACCTGCTGCAGGAGGACCATGGTGAGGAGGTCAGAGGTCAGACTTAGTTCAGACGGAGCTCCAGCAGCTGGTGGGTCTGCTCAAGGCTCAGGATTTGAATTCTGACCTGTCAATCAGTAAACAATAAACATTTATAAATTGTCAATAAACAGAGTTTTACTGTCCTTGAACAGGTCTTGCATATGATTGGTGTTCAGACTAAAGTAGAGCAGGTAGGTGTCTGGTGATGTGAGGTAGCTGAACTGCTCTGTAAACAACATAAACACAGGAGGAAATGCACTGAAGATTCATACATCCAATGCTAACTGGCTGTGCTAATGCTAACTGGCTGTGTAGCATCACCACCCTTGTTGATTAGCTTTACAGGAGTTTATCCAGAACATAAACTGACTGCGTAGGAACACACTGCTGAGCATTCAAAGCAAAGACGGTGTAGCGTCATGGCTAACATGGTGCGTCCCTGTGATTAGGAGGCATGGCTTCAGGGTAGGGGTGGGCGAATCGATCTAAATATCGATAGTATCGATACCAAAGTTAGGATCAGTAATTACTCGATACTAACGTGATGAGATCGATATTTCTGTGGAAGTTTCTCTTCTGTACCTTCAGCAACTTTACTCGTATTTACTCGCGGTGCAGACAGCGCTCCTCTCTCACTCTGCTCAGTGCTCAGGCACACTCCGCCCCTCCCCCTCCTTCTCCACTCTGCCGGAGCAGATGGAGCTCCTGATTGGCTGTAAAGTGCAGCTAGCATCATGGAGATGGCAGAGAGGAAGAGGAGCGCTGTTTGGAGTTATTTCACAGCGACAGACGTAGAAGAAGAAACTGCTAATGTGAGGTGTGCAGAAAAGTGACCTGCCACTGTGGAAACACAACTCATTTACACAAACATAAAGCAGCAGAGCCCAAAGACCTCGAGCTGCAGAGTAAACAGAGGGAGGAGGAAGAGGCAGATCCCCAAACATGAACCAGAGACAGTGGTCACTGACAAAGGCTTTACTGCAAAACACTCATGAATATCCAGGAGATGATTTAAAGAAGTGAAAGTTTAGAGTAATCTGCAGCATGAATTAATGGCGTCTTTCTGAGTGCTGTAATAAGACATGCAATTTTAGCAGAATGACCGAACAGTCATCATATCACCAGCTGAAATAAATCTCGTTTTTCTCAAATTCCAAAATACATCTAATAATGTAATTATTTAAGTTTATATAATGATATGTATTTCAGTATAATTAATATAATTATGCTTTGGTGATAACTGTTGAAGGATCATTATTCTTCATATTTAGGCTCCATGCAGATAGGTGTTAAACTTTTATAAAAGTATCTTAGTCATGCTGTTTCACCTACATGATTCACAAAGAGCAATGGCTGTCACAAGGAGCATTGCTGACATGATTGTGAAGTTAAAATTTCAAACTTAAACAGTTCTGCACTTTTGTTTGCAGCTCGATTTACTTAACAAATGTTTCTTGTGTATTATTATTCTGCTAATCACGATAATCTATTTAAAGGCAAAAAAGAAGGCAAAAAATAATTATTTATGATCATGAAATTTCAAAGTAAAAGTATCGGTATCGGTATTGGTATCGGCGATACTGACCCTGGATTTACTTGGTATCACCTCTGTGTGCTCGTCCCCCGCTGATTAGCTGCCCTGCCCTAACGTGCTGCACCTGTGTCTGATTGTAGGCAGGCTCTGCGCTCTTCACATGATTTGTCTGTGTGTGCAGGTATGTTCAGCACAGAGTTAGGTCAGGCATTGCTGTGTGTCTTAACCTGTTTGACCTGGACTTGCCTCTCAGAACTGTTTTTAGACCATGAAGCACAAAGGCCCCTCAGATCCTCCAGCTCCTCTCCATGATGTGTCCTGACATACCAAAAGTAGGTCATATATCACATCATCAGAAGTCTGTGGAACAACTGCTCAAGTGAAACCAACTCAGTGTCCCTGGTGGTCTAGTGGTTAGGATTTGGTGCTCTCACCTCTGTGACCCGGGTTTGATTCCCGGCCAGGAAATTTTTAAAATTTCCTTCCAGTCATTAATACAGTCCTACCTCATGTCAACAAAGATTCTCAGTCACCCAGGTCATCATACGTAGAGAAGATTGAGGCAAGGCGTCTGGACTTGTAGAGTTTTCTTGAAGACGTTTCGCAGCTCATCCAAGCAGCTTCACCAGTTCTAACCGTTGGTGGGGAAACAATGGTTTATATGTGGTTGTAGACCTCAGTGGGTGGTTGCAGACCTCAGTGGGTGGTTGCAGACCTCAGTGGGTGGTCTGGGTAAAACTTACAAACAATGGCGCTAAATGTTTCCATGATTACCTGTGATGGTCTGGCTGTCTGTGCCAGGTGTGTCTAACGACTGGCTAACGGCTGTGAGACTGCCGGAGGGGGACTGGTTGACAGCCCTTTGTTCTTACTGTGAGTATGTGACTTGGAGGAAAACTTCCTGGAATGGATGGAATCACTGCATTGTATGTCAGATGACGTCTGAGACCACCACCTCTGTTAAGGGAAGGTTTTTCCAGCTTAACATAGATGCTTCCTTGACTCCTCTTTCAAACCACCTTTCCTCTCTGTCTAAAATGTGAACATTGTTGTCCTCAAAGGAGTGTCACAGATGCTTCTCAGAGACAGAGTAAGCACACCCTTCCAGCGTGGCTTGGTGTGTTCATACTAAAGTCACACTGTTTCTCAGCATAAATCACAAAATGGCCCATACGGGGATTGAACCCACGACCTTGGCGTTATTAGCACCACGCTCTAACCAACTGAGCTAACTGGCACTGGAAAAGGTTAACACACCTGTCATTTCGTCGGACAACAAAAAAATGATAACCCTAGACTAACAGACCTCAACAGGAGAACTGAACTATTTCAGACGTGAAATCGCTGACACCAAGGTCACCCTATTGTCTGAAGTAAACATATTGTGAGTTTCTGTAGTGTAGTGGTTATCACGTTCGCCTCACACGCGAAAGGTCCCTGGTTTGAAACCTGGCAGAAACATAACATTGTTTTGTTCAGAGTCTTTCTTCCTGTAGGGATATAGTAAAACTGATGAAGAAAGAAGTGCATTCAGACTGAAAAGGCGGCTGGAGGAGAGCTGGCCCAGTTTGGTTCAGGAAGCAGTGCAGCTGTGTTCATTGATCAGCTGCTGCACGTTGGTTAGCTAAAAAACAACTCAGTTTATTCAGGAGTTTACATCGAGACACCTGGACTGAAGGATTGTTTTTTGAACACGTTTCGCCACTTCTCCAAGGCTACGTTCAGACTGCAGGTCTTAATGCTCAATTAGGATTTTTTGGTGAAATCCGATTTTTTGGTGTTTACAAAATAATATGAGACTGCTACCACTCCTGTGTGAACGGACTGTGGCCCTGAAGTGACCCGCATGCGCAGAAGAGGACACGACGTCACACAATGTGTGCTTGTGTGGCTTTGTTTACGTTAATGTCCGATCGTAGCCAACATAATTACAACCAAATTAAGAAGAACGCTGAGAAGGAAGAGAGCAGTAGCTGCAGCGTCTGTACAGAGATGCGTGTGGGTGCAGAGTGGTGGGACAGTGATGTGACTGCTTTTAGCGACACTGACTTCATTCATAACATTCAACATTCATAACTTCAGAATGACAAGAACCTTTGAATACGGCTGCGAGCGCCTTTCTGTGTCACTTTCACAGCAAGACAGTCGACATCTCCCTTATCTGTGAGCCGTGCATTGGAGTTGGGCTCTACTTCCTGGCAACAGGCGCTTGTTGCTAACAACACAGCTTGTCTGCCCGCTCCTGTGTCGCAGAATTGTGACGTCTGTGATGACCATCGTTGGTGTTGAGTATGTGACGGAGCTCAGGAGGGGAGGGGAAAAGGGTGCTAACAACGCCACCCGGGGAGACGAGGGCCTCAACCCGGGAAATGAAAACAAGGGCACACAGGTTTGACTCACACACAGGGCAAGGGTCAGGTACCATAAAAAGAAGATTTATTTAATTACAACACGAGTAGGATCCATATACCATGTTTAAAATTACACCACCTCCTCCTCCTCCACACCTCCTCCTCCTCCTACACACCACCTCCTCATATCATAATATCATATCATCACCTCCTCAAATCATAAATGTTACCTCCTACCAACAGGGTAAACCACCAACAATCAAGAATGCATGATTATGTAGTGCCATGGCTGTGCAGTCAAAAAAAGTGTGTTTATAATGGAAGTCTATGGGACAAAAATGGGAGAAAAAAGGAAAATCCAGTGCTGTGCAAAAACTAATAATGCAATAAAGTCAATTTTTTTACTGATGTTTGACATGACCAAGACTGTAATAAAGGTTAAAAAGAATCCAGTCCACATTCACCTTTTCTATTAAAAATGAGCCATTTTGTGTGTTTTTTTCCAATTTTCAGCACCACCCCTTGTAAAATTGGTGATTAAAGGGTTAAAATCCTGGGGGAAAATGGTTTTTCACTACTGTTGATTAGAATTGAAGTTAATTAAAAGGTCTATGCAAAAAAATTTCACTACTTTAACGGTTTAAAACCGTTAAAGTACAACACATAAGGGGGTAAAATTTGCCCACAGTGTACTGTTGACCTGTGAAAAATTTTAAAATCATATTAACAAAATTTATGTAAATTTAAGCTTGTTGAGCAAAAATGATTCAATTTGTTCACATATTGACAAAGTTATGGCCAAAATAAACAGAAAAATTACTCTCAGAGGACAAAAATGTCCCGAACAGTGCATGAGGGTTAAAAATCGACTTAAGTTTGGTTAACCAAGGAAACGCTTGCAAAGGGAAAAATTGCCGTTATTGTTGTTGACAATTATTGTTGTCCATGCTAGCAAGCGACATGACTTCATTGTGAAATTGAACGTTACAAATTACAAACGGCTATTTGTAGCCGCAGTCTATAAAGGCAACGTAACCATTTTTTTAATTAATTAAAATTTGAAAAAAATGCATAAGCACTGTATAACAGCTGTTTTCTAGTCTAACTTGTGGCAAGTAACAAACAACGGAACTACTATGATTAAGATGTCAGATGCCAGAGTTCACCGGCGACCTCTCGACTTTCCAGTTTCAGTATTCAAGGGAATATAAAAAAAGTATTTTCACCATGAAATATGTGCTATACCGCACACATATCTATGTAGCGTATTGTCAACAGCCAATTATATGCTGTGTACAGTGCAAGGTTGGTGGTTCGATCCCAACTCCTCCCTAGTCAGTGTTGCGTGTCCTTGGGCAAGACACATAGCCTGCATAGCCTTAAGCAGTTTCCCCATTGTGGGACTAATAAAGGTTTCTTAATTTAATTTAATTTAATTTATAGCCACAGTCAAAGTATTAAATAATAACAAACCACTGGTGTATTGATGACTGTTTTTAATTTTGGTCTGTGCTGCTGCACATCTTGAATGGGGCATCCTTGAAGACATTATTGATCTTAATTGATATTTTCCTGGGTAAGTAAAGGTTAAATAAAATAAATAACTTTTATTCTTTTAACAGGTTATCACCAGGAAACAGGAACAAACCAGTGAGCTCAGAAGCAGAAATACAACAGTGACAGCCTGCCTTCAGACTCTGCTACCTGGCGAATTGCTCGCCTGCATCTTGAACAGAGAAAGTGGTTAGTAATTAGTAAGATAGTAATGTTTTAATAATATTTTAACTTTTAAATGTGTTTGTATGCATTGCCATATTTAACTACTTTTATGTGTTTTTTTGTTGTCATATCACGGAACTAGGACCATATGGATCAAGGAAATGGAAATTGACAGGATGTGAACGTTGTGGGACTTTGCTGACCATGTCTCCAGAAAGTCTGTATGGTACTGAGTATAGATCTGTTGTTTGTACACTGTCCAAACTCAAGGTGTGCTATTATCAACACATTTATTGTAGTATTGTGAACCAGAAAACCTGCTGTTCTTATTTCAGCACATTGACTGCCTTGTAACGCTGGGGATCAACATATAACATGTGAGCAGTGTGAAAAGTCAGCATACTTCACAGAACAGAGTGACTTGATTGAATCTGTCCTGTCTTTTGGCCTTTAGCCGGCCCCATTAGGGTTGGGATGGTTCAAGAAAACTCCCCAGTTCGGGGCGAGTGTTCTGTTCGGTATGTTCTAGTATAGTAGTAGTATACGTATAGTATGTGTGCACACCTGTCTGTGTGTGTCTGCGCATGTGTCTGTGTGTATGCACATCTTTCCTCTGACCTACCTGATATAATGATGGGGAAACATTGCAGTCAAAGAATAGTCTGAATATATACCATATGAAAGGTCTGAGTCTGGAATAATACCATACCATACCATATAATGTGGAAAGGCAACACCTGAATGATGAACAATATGACAGATATAATGTTTACAGTCTGATCAATAAACAGGATAGATGTCCTCTGTATGTGCCTGTGTATGTTTGCCTGTCTCCGTGAGAATCTGCAATCTGAATTTGATTTGCTGAAACACGCTGACCAATCTGCAAGAATAAAGCTCTTTTATTTTGAAAAGTAGAAAACCTTTGAACATGTCGGGGTGAAAATCCCCTTGTTTCCTTCTGATTCCCCTGAATTAGTTTGTAGGGAAGGAGCAGATAAATTCTGGTCTCAAAATTATAATTTATTAAACAATGAGGCAAATTCTGAGTCGCAGAGCTCTGGGTTGTTGAGATACAAAGAACAAGGCAAGAACAACCATGAACAACAAAGAACAACTCATCAACAACCCCTGGACATGGAGTTCACACATTGAACACATTGAACGCCCATGGGGCGTTCCCGCCTGCCGGCCCACAGGGGCATCTACTATCCCCCTGCAGACCCTGGGTCATACAGCAACTAGACCATTAGTGTTTACTGCCAAATAAGGTAAAACTTCAATTCCTTAAATCTCATAGGTTGGGAGGCTGATGTAAGGATGACCATAACATGGGACACTCAGGAGAAAAACACATTCCTTTAGTATCTGGCTTTTATCAGGTCAAAGGTGATGCTATCCTTGGTCTGGATTTATGACCATCTCGTACCAACCGGAGCTCTCTCCAGAGAGCAGAAAAACAAGAGAGACAGAGAGAGTCAGCTACAAATCTAAGTTATATGAGAAGAATAACATTCCACACTTCTTAATACATTCAGTATACTTACTTTCATTTTCTATAAAAGTTCCTAACATGAAAACTAATAAAAACACATTATTGAATAATAAACACTTACAAATATAAATGTATAAAAATGAATAGGAACAAACTTCAATATATGTGAACACACGCTACATGGTAACACAGTGCAAAGTAAATACTTTCACCCTTCAACTCCCTCTTTTGAGCTCTTTAAAGAGCTCACAACGAAGCTTCCTCATCACCTGACACAGGCACCTCTGCTGCCAGCAGAGGCATCTGGTATGAAGGAGGATGAAAATCTGAATCCTTCTTTTCAATTGCTGACACAATTAACCTGTTACATAAACTGCGCACACAAGGAACACAACAACAACCACATGCAGTCAAAATACCCAAAAATGTTGCAAGAGAAGTGAGTAATGACAATACTACCGCCTTCCAGGGTCCCAGCACCCTAATCAGCCAGTCGTCCAGGGGGTTATCTACCCCTGAGTGCTCATGTAACGTACTGGAAAGAGTCCTCAAACCTTCTAAAGCTTTAGTAACCTTACCATCAGGAGCAGTGTTATTGGGAATGAAAGTACAACACATTTCACCAAACATAGCACATACACCTCCTTTCTCTGCCAATAACATATCCAAAGCCATCTGGTTCTGTACTGAAATCAGAGAGGTGGGGACGAGCTGTTCAGACAAACCTTCTACAGCATCCCTGGTTAAATTAGCCAACCTGAGGACATTATAATGCACATAATTAATTCTATCGACATTTTTATTAGGAGTTACTGGAAATAAAGCAGAGATAATAGGAATATTCTCAAACCCTGCTGCAACCTGGTCAGCCAATTTAAATTCATCAGGAACGCCTCTGGGCACCCCTATTGCATCTATGTAGGTGGGGCTGTCTAAAGATAAGTCAAAGTGACTTGTGTAACGCTTCATGATGACGTGTCGCCGCCGTCTACGAGTCAGCGCCGCGTTTCCTCCTTGTTGGGATGGCATCTTGGTAGCTTTCTCACCTACTATCATCAATCTAACCATAGAGCATAAACCCTTTCCATCTAATCGCAGAGAAACAAACAAATGAGGCCCCCCACAATAATAATATAAATCTGCTCTAGCCTTTGATCCTAAAACTGAAGTATTACGCTGCAACACCGTCTCACACCATGATATGTTAATATTCCCATAATTAACCGTTCCTGTGCCTGTCATGTTGAAACATGTATAATTACCAGTACCCTTCCATGGCTTGAAGGGTCCAGTTTTAGTTTGCTCACTAATTGGCGGAAATAAGGAGGACAACGTAGTACAATTTGGTGGGGAGACTTCACGAGTCATGGCCATAATACAACCAAATCCCCATGCATCATCTGGATATAATGGGGCAGGTTCAGTGTACAGGTGGGGCCTCGCTGATGCACAAGCAACACAATCTGACATATTTTGCTCCCTCACCTGTTTTACCATCCATCTGAGCCAAATATTATCATCCTCATAACCGGTAGATAATGCTAATACATCGAACGGGGTGAGCTTAGTGTAATCATGGACTACAATGTCCTTCTGAAAAGGAGGGGTCGGCGATGGGTTACTCAGTGTGGGTTTATCTAGCAAATTAATCTTAATTAATCCTACGGGATCCCTGCCTTTCACGTCTACTCCCACAACAATATAAAAATTATCAGGCTTGGTGTCCCAACATTGGCCAGGCACTCCAGAAGGTTTAACATAAGGGTTGTGGTCCAGGCCAATAATTGATAACATAATGGGATTCTGCGTGCAGCTCCAGTCTCTTTGTAAACGGAAATACCCACTTAACAAGATCCGCCCCCTTGCGGTGGTTTTAGCTATTTTAGGTGCCCAATTTGTGTGCTGCCATACATGTTCCCATGAAGAACACCATCTCCAGGCCCCTGGCCACCCCAATCCACAAACATAGACGCCATACTGTCTCCACGACGCATTATATCCCCCGCAGTTGATTACTGTGCACAAATCAAAGATAAAAGAGGACTCTGAACCCTTATAGTAGTCTAACTCTATACCTCCCCCGTTTCTCACACATGCATCTCCTCCTGTCCCTGGTGCTCTCCTCACCCTGCGTGTGCTGGGCCCTGGATTTGACATACCATTGGATCCTGGAAGACCTACAAAATAATTATGTTCACACAAAAATAAAGTCAAAGATACAATAACTACAGACATGAAAACACAAGCTCCCAACACCCTACAGTTACCCCACAGTCCCATCTTGTCAGCCGGAGTCTTCTTGACACAGGAACTAGAACCTCTGCTCCTGAAACTTTAGACCTTCCTCTCGACAGCTGACCTTACTGATGACTGTGGTTCGTCTCCTGGTGGGGTGATGCGCTTAACTTCGCCTATCACCCTTAGTTGGAGTGATGCGCTTAACTTCGCCTATCACTCTTAGTCCCACGCTGATCCTGTTGATTGCTCATGTATGTGTATTCACCGTCTCATCCTCTTCAACCAAATAGGGTAGACTACCTACTGGTCACACTCCTGGTTTCAGGGGATTATTCTGCCCCTTTCATTTTCTCCTCCTCCTGCTGCTGCTGGATGTTGCTCAGCGTTCTCCCTGGTTCTGTAGCTAGGGTGCACTGGCTCCAGTGATACCAGGTGTCTCCTTTGCCTTTCAGCCGCACCGCGTGGGAGGTGCGCTCCACCACCTGGTAAGGACCTGTCCACCTTGGCTCCGACCACTTTCTCTTTATCACCTTCAGGAGGACCCACTCGGCTGTGTGTGGTGTGGCTCCGTCTGGACTCTCCGTCTCTCCTTTCACCTGTGATGCAAAAGCTGACACCAAAGCTTTAAGTTCATTAAAGTAAGGTTTATACTGATACCTTACTTCATACTCTTTCAGTTTCAGTGGGCCAGCTGGTCCGGGAAACTGTCGACCTGTAAGCAGCTCATAGGGTGTAAACTGTGTGACAGCATTAACAGAACATCTGACAGTCATTAGAGCAATAGGCAGTGCTTGAACCCATGTTAATTTGGTCTGTGCACAGATTTTAGCCAATTTTTGTTTTAAATTTTGATTCATCCTTTCCACTTTTCCCTGTGACTGTGGGTGATATACTGTACCATACCTGTGTTTTAGGCCTAAAGCCTGCTCCACCTTTTCCAGGTCTGAACTCTGATGAGAGATCCATTGTCTGATCTGATCCGCTCTGGGAATCCATGCTGTGGAATGTAATAGTTAATCAAACACTTTATCACTGTAGCACTGTCCTCCTTCTTTGCAGGCCACACTTCTGGCCACCCTGTGAATGAATCTACTGCCACCAGGAGATACTGATATCCCTGGTGCTTTTCCACCATGTCTGTATAATCAATGACTATTTCTTGTCCAGGGACAACTGGAAGTGGAAAACTTCCCATGTCTGGCTTCACTTTGGGTTTGGGATTATACTCTGTGCATATCTTGCACTCTTTTACCCAGTTCTTGGTCATCTCTGGCATAAATGGATGCCACCAGTGTACCAAGTTCCTCAACATCTGTTTGTGTCCCACATGACCAGGCACATGTGCCTCGCTTAAAATGCTTTTCCTGAGCCCTGGTGGAAGCACAGGCTTTCCTTGTGGGGACCTCCATACATCTTGGCCTTTTACTGCCCCCCTCTGCACCCAGACTGTCTTTTCCTGTGGTGATGACCATTTGAAGAGTACTTACATATCCTGCTGCTCCTTTTGCTGCCTGATCTGCAGCCTCATTTCCTCGGCCTATCAAAGTGTTCTCTCCACTATGACCTCTACACTTAATAATGGCCACTGCCTGTGGTTCTTGCAGAGCCTCTAACAGCTCTCTCATCTCCTGTTCATGTTTTATGGGCTTCTCATCTGCAGTCAGGAACCCTGTTCTCTGCCATTGGGGAAGTTCTGTGATGGCTGCTCCTACAACATAAGCTGAGTTAGTATAGATGTTCACTCTTTTACCTTTGCTCCATTTTAATGCTGCTATCATAGCTAAAACTTCTGCTCTCTGTGCTGACTGCCTCTCTGTAACCTCCTCTTGGCATACGACCTCAAACTCATTTTCCTTTCTTCTAACGACCGCATAGCCTGCCTGTAGCTCATTGTTGGGTTTCCTGAAGCAACAGCCATCTGTAAACACATCCTCAGCCTGTGGGAGGGGCTCTGTCTGAAGGTCTGGTCTGGCTTTAATCTCAACCTCAATCTTAGCTTGACATGTGTGTGGCTCTCCTTTTCCCATCTGATCTGCCATGTTGATGCCCTCATGAGTGAAGGTGAGATTACTCGCCTCCAAAATTTTACTCATTCTTCTCTGTCTCAATGATGTCATAGTGAATGCTTGGGATGTAACATAAGCCACTACACTATGTGTTGTCAGTACTATTAGCGGATGTCCCATCACTAAATGAGCTGTTTTCTGCACCATTTTAGCCACTCCTGCTGCATGTCTGGTGCACTCTGGTTGTCTTTTCTCCATTGCATCCAAATGAAAACTCAGATACATCAACACCTGTCTCTTACCCCCTTTTGGAGTAGACCCTCAATAGTGTCTGCTATCCCTGCTTCAGCTTGTGGCTTATGAGAATACTGAGGTCTCCAAATGGGTATAGATGTGGAGACTGTGAATGATACTGGTGCACAAGTGTCACAAAAACCTACATCTGTGGGGGAGGAAGACCACAAGTGGTGAGGCAATGTGGCTAACATTTCCTGAGCCTTATCATGGTCAGTCATTTCCCTACCATGCCATCTGTCTAGCTGTTCATGTTCCAAAGCAGAGCTATCAGTAGTGTTGATGGCAATCTGGTAAGCCTTAAGTGATGGTGAATACTGGACACCTGGAAATCTGGATGGCTGCCAATCAGAAGCTGCTTTACATTTCTTAACCATTGGGCCCAACTCTTTAGCTTGATGTTTTGGATGAAGGGCTAATGAAACATGTGGCACACTTTCTTCTACCATTTTAAACCACTCATATTGTTCAGATGTCAGCTGCACATCAGCAGCCACTCCTTCCTCAGCCACAAACAACTTGTCAGCTTTTATGGGCCAAATTTGCCCTTCTATTTTAGACGTGAACCTGTCCTGATAGACAAGATCCTCATCTCTGTCATAGAAAAGGGTAACATGCAGAGGGTCAGAGGGCAAGCCATAAGGTCGAAGAGACATTATCCAAGGCTTCCACAGGTGAAACAAACTCAAGAGACCGCCCCCTGCAGGAGATTCAGGCAGTAGTCTTGCCCAGTAGATGTCTGCACATATCATCTGATGAGTAAGTGGCTTCATAAGCCATTGTCCACCCGTCCCAACACTTTGGGAACAGGCAATTGTCATTCCATTTGGAAAAGTCACTGTCAATCCATCTGAAGAACACAAGATGGATGCACCAGTCTTGATCAGAAGATCCCTTCCCATCAGGTTCACTGGTGATGTGTCAGAGTATATAAAACAATGTCTGTGTTGCTGACCTGCTAACACAGTTTTTAAAGGATCCGTGAACGGCAGATGTTGAGTTTCCCCAGAGAAGCCAACCAGCGGAACAGTGTGTGACGACAATGAGGTTGACGGTGGAAGATGTCTCAAAGTGGAATATGTTGCTCCAGTATCAACCAAAAAAGGCAAATTAGAATTATTAACCTGCATGTGCAGTGTGGGTTCTGCCAACACCCCCACAGTTAAGCCTCTCTGTGGGGACCTTCATGCTAAATGTGGTCCCTCGCCCCCCCCATGGCATGGAGGGGTACTGTCCTGGTGGTGGAGGTCCCAACTGCTGAGGACCTGGACCTCCATTTCCCTGTGATGGATACCAGGGTGCCCCTTGTGGACGACATGAGTATTCCACTTTGTAAGGACAGTCTCTCTCCCAATGGCCAGGCTCACCACAGTGGAAGCAGCTCCCAAGCCTGCCCCACATGTTTCCACCCCGTCCACGCCCCCCTCCCCCACGGCTGCCCCGTCCCCTCCAATTTCCTCCTCTACGATTCTGGCCCCACCCTCTACGATTAAAAGGTGGGGGAACCCAAGGTGGGGTTGAGTAATTATCAGCAACTGGGGGCTGTGGCTGTGGAGGAGGAGTGGACTGAGGTTGCACCACCATCTGAACTGCTGGGGTGTCTTTTTTACCTTTCCTCTGCTCAGTAACATCCTTTCGAGCCTGTCCTAGCTGTAATTTCAATAACTGAGCCTGAATCCCTTTTAATTCAACATTCTCTTGGTCTGTTTTCATTTTGTGTTGTTCCATGTGATGTGTAACATGTCGTTCCCACACATTGGACGCACTTCCAGGCAGATCTGGGTTATTATTCAAAGCTTGTTGGACTGAGACTGGGAGGCCCTCCTCTACTGCCTTCCTGAACCACTGCTGTTGGACACCCTGCTGGCTTGGATTCATACCAGTTTTCCTTGTCCAATCCTCTCTGCACTTCACCAAATGCTCCCTAGGGGGCACTGCTGGGTCCCATGTATACTTAGGGGGACCTGTGGACACTGGCAATGGAAACAATTCACGCATAGCAAACCCTATACAGGTACTGTATGTAGTAAATCTCTCATTATCACCATGCCCAACTGTACCTGACTGTGTCTCTATCTCATGCAGCTCACTGCGTAACATCATCCTAGAAGCAATAGCCATGAAATCTCCTAGAGCTAGGGTCTGTCCAGCTGTCATCTCAGCCAATTTATCCATCCATAAACCTCCACCCTCACTAGGGGGCGGCATTTTTTCCACCAGTGTGTTCACATCTCCTACTGAGTATGGCTTATAGCGCAGAAATGAGCCTGCCTGTACTAATGGAAACTGAGAAACAGTCTCAGTTGGTTGGGTTTGCTTATCTTGCTGTGTGTGAGATCTAAGTGTCATAGTATGTCGCCGTGGCAGATCAGACTTACTCATCTGGCGCTGCACCTCTACTATGGTTTGGTCTATCTGTTGCAGCAGACCAGTTGTGTTGGTGTGAGTACTACTATTACCGTTTACCATATCAACATTATCATCATCATCTGTATCTATCACCTCTCCTGCTAACTGAGAAGTCACTACCACCTGCCTTCCTCTTCCTGTTTTGTTTCTGGTGGATGAAGTCTGTGGCTGAGAGGTGTATGATCCACAAGAAAGGTCTGGAGAGCTAGCTCTTGTGGTGTGTTCAGAATGTTGGGGCGTGACAGGTTTTGAAGATCCTGCCTCCTGAAGGCTTCTCCATAAAAATGCATCTTGTGGAAGGGGGGTGGATGAGAGCTGTATGGGTGAGGCCTGGGGATTACCACCAGGCCTTTGCACTGAGCCTAAAAGGGATTGGCCTGTCCGTCTGTCTGTTACTTCCACCCTCCCATCAGTAATAGTTATAATAGGGTACATCCCCAGAGATGGGGCCTGAGGTGGGGGTTGAGGTGGGGCAGCGGCTACCATAGAAGCGGGCGAATAGGGAGGCGGTATCTCCGCCCCCTGAGTTCCCTCGCTCTCTACTTCCTGCTTGGTGTCAGTTGTAGTGTCCAACTCCTTACAGTCCTCATCAAGACAACACAAATATGCCTGGTATAGAATCTTACGTTTCTCCTCATCTGCCTTTGCTGCCTTCTTCCACTTAACTTTCTCCAACACACTCACTGTCCTACGCTTCTCCTCATTTTTATCTCGCTTTAATTTAATGTTATTCTCCGCTGTTGCGATTACGCTCTTCAGCGGCTTCCTATCATCTCCTTTCACTCCTTGCTCTATCAAAGCTGCACACACCGCAGCCTGCATGTCAGCAGCTGCTCTCTTCTTGTTGTCCGGACCTGCCTGTCCGCGACAACGGCTCAACATCTTACTCATCTGCTCGTCAATTGTCCTCCACATAGACATGATTACCACTTACCAAATCCTTCTTGCGTACCTGCTGTATGTTAAAAATGTACCTTCCTATATGTGCCTTCTTCTATTCCTCAATCTGACTCTGACGGCACAGAGACACACATATACACACACAGACACTCATTCAACCTGCAACACACACTTAGGCCTACACACACACACTCACTTCTCCGACGGCGCGGAGTAAACACCTTTCCTCGACGGCGCGAGGTCAAAACAGTTTAACACAATTTTCAATACATAAAACACAACTTAAACAATAGGCTATATATTTTCTTCTCTTTTCTCGTGATCCTTTTTTTTGTCTTTATTATTTTGTGATCACTGTGACACTTTTCCTCTGTGTGACCCTTTTTTTTTATTTTTTAAGCTTTAGGCGGTCATCACTGTCGTTTCAGGGGTCATCAATTCCCTCAGGCTTTCAACCGAGCTTTATCTATATTTGCGTCCAATCCCCTTGTTTCCTTCTGATTCCCCTGAATTAGTTTGTAGGGAAGGAGCAGATAAATTCTGGTCTCAAAATTATAATTTATTAAACAATGAGGCAAATTCTGAGTCGCAGAGCTCTGGGTTGTTGAGATACAAAGAACAAGGCAAGAACAACCATGAACAACAAAGAACAACTCATCAACAACCCCTGGACATGGAGTTCACACATTGATATACCCCATGGGCGTTCCCGCCTGCCGGCCCACAGGGGCATCTACTATCCCCCTGCAGACCCTGGGTCATACAGCAACTAGACCATTAGTGTTTACTGCCAAATAAGGTAAAACTTCAATTCCTTAAATCTCATAGGTTGGGAGGCTGATGTAAGGATGACCATAACATGGGACACTCAGGAGAAAAACACATTCCTTTAGTATCTGGCTTTTATCAGGTCAAAGGTGATGCTATCCTTGGTCTGGATTTATGACCATCTCGTACCAACCGGAGCTCTCTCCAGAGAGCAGAAAAACAAGAGAGACAGAGAGAGTCAGCTACAAATCTAAGTTATATGAGAAGAACAACATTCCACACTTCTTAATACATTCAGTATACTTACTTTCATTTTCTATAAAAGTTCCTAACATGAAAACTAATAAAAACACATTATTGAATAATAAACACTTACAAATATAAATGTATAAAAATGAATAGGAACAAACTTCAATATATGTGAACACACGCTACATGGTAACACAGTGCAAAGTAAAGACTTTCACCCTTCAAACATTAGGAAGCTATGAAAGAGAAACTGCTAAAGATAAGAACAGTATGAAGCCTGGAAATATACCATATGAAGGGTCTAAGGCTAGAATAATATCTTAAGCTTATAAGAAGCTCAGGCTGTGTGATTTGAATGTGGAAACGTAACAGACAGCTGAAGAATGATCAATATGACAGTTGTGTTGACAGTCTGATCAATAAGCAGAGTATAGGTCCTCTGTAGGTGCCTGTGAATGTTTTCCTGTATCCATGGCAACCTGAATGTTTATCAACTGAATGTTAATCTGAACTTAATTTGCTGAAACATGGTTAAGAATTAAAATAAAATGAAGCTCTTATTTGGAAAAGTAGAAAATGTTTTAATATTATGAAGATATGAAAGAGAAACAGCTGAAGACAAGAACAGTATGAAGTCATGACCTTAAAGAATAGCCTGTGAATATACCATATGAAAGGTCTGAGGGTGGAATAATACCATAAGACTATAAGAAGCTCAGGCTGTGTGATTTGAATGTGGAAAAGTAGTATACAGCTGAAGGATGATCCATATGACAGATATAGTGCTTAAAGTCTGATAAAGACTACAAATATGGCTGCTTTGTATGCCTCTGTGTGTCAGCCTGTCACCATGGTAACGGCCCTGCCTGCCCGAGTGTGTAAGTTGGAGACACAGGTGACGATTAAACTGCTTATACTCCTGTCAGGGCAGATTCTATGTATTTTAATGGGGGTTGCACCCTCCGAACAACTTCTCTTTTTGTCCAAACTGAAGCCTTCATACCAAAAATAAGGACACCGTCAGAATCACAAGAAGTTGCTCTACACACAGTATAATTTTTGTTTTTGGTTTTACATGATGTCTTAATGGAAGAATGACCGGCACTCTCCCCAAACAGCTGGGTATAAAGGCAAAACGGTTTGGTGTTCAGTTTAAAGAGTCACACCATCAGAAAGCTAACGAGTGTTCCTTCAAACTGATATAAAATGTATCCCAGTTAGATGGACGGTGCAGGTCTAAGCGCAGGTTAGAGAGATTTTTTTAGGCATCTCCTCAGCCTCTCTCCACTCTAAGTGATGACATCATCCACTCTGCCTTTGATCATTCCACGCAATACACACTAATGTTAAACTCTGAGGAGACCTCAAAAACCACTCCAACTTTGAGAGCCTGGCGTGCGGAAAGGATTCAGAATTTGAAAATTCTGAATACAAGTTTGATAGAGCAGCATCTAATGAGTGTTTTAAGACTAAAATGGAGTCTGTAGCTTAAAATTTGTAGGAGGAGATACATTTGGCAGATGACCCTCGTTGAAGGGCTCTCTCATTGACTTCAACGTTAAAAGGCTTTTGAATTTGTTTTATTAATATTTTGAAAACAAAACACATTTGAACAAATCTGAATACTGGTTTAATAGACCTTGAAGGGCTGAACAGAATGTTTGAACGGTGTCTGTAGCTGAAAGCATGTGGAACCAGTTACATGTCAAAGCTGAAGGTGGTTTTGAAGGCTCCTCCATAGATTCCCATGTTAGAAATGACGCAGAAGATGCTTAATATTTGAAAAATTTTCTGAAAAAAACTTGAAGTTGACCTGGAATGTCCTGTGTGAGATGAACATTTTGATAGTTGAATGGCTGAAATCGGTGAATGTATGCTGAAGATACGCTGCGCCAAAAAACGTACGGAAGAATAAAAAGAAGAAAGAGGGTGAAGAACAATAGTTTGATTGTTGCCTAGCAACGGCAATCAAACTAATCAACTAAAAACACAAATGCAATGCATGATGGGTAGTTTTTAAATGTCAACATGTTTACATGTCTCCATGGTGATGTGAAGTGCTTTGATGACAAGGGTTTCAGTCACAGTGTGTCTTTGAACTTCTGTTACATACTGAGAGGAGACAGGCAACAAACACTGAGAAAATATAAAGTCTGCAAAGTCAACATGACTCAAAAAGACGGGGAATTAGTTTACAAGGATCTCCTTGACCAGGAGCTTTTCTGTGATGCCGTCATCAGAGTGGAGGAGGTTGACTTTAATATCCACAAAGTCATCTTGGCGAACTGCAGCCCTTACTTCAGGTGAACGGATTATCTCAATTTTAAATGAATGTGTTAGTAACCTTTACATAGGGAGAGAAAAACAAGGATTTGTTGTAGTTCATGATGTGAGTGTTGGAGATTATTCACTGCAATCTTGTTTGTGTTGTGTTGTGTGTTGTTAGTGATTTCTCCCTCTATAGGCTCAAACTTATTTTATCTTAAACTTAAACTTGATGTATAGTTTAGAAGTCATAAGTGAATTAGATAATGTTACAGCAAGCAGATTTAGACCTTTAACTAGACTGTTGAATAAAGTTACCTATAAATCCACCAGTGACTTGTGACTGATTATAGTGTCTGTTTTAAAAACTGAAATGCATCAAAGTGGTGTAAAATGTTGTGGAACTTTTTCTGTGTCTTTCAGAGCTCTCTTCACACGCTGGTATGACCCTGACAAGAAAGTCTACATTATTCCTGACCTATCCTCAGACATGATGGAGCTCATCATTGAGTTTGCATACACCGGCTCTGTTAACGTGACAGAGTCCAATGCACGGAGGCTTTTCATGGCAGCTGATTACCTCAATATAGTGAAGCTGGTGCAAATATGCTGCAACTTTTTTGAAAAGATGCTCTGCCCAGACAACTGCATCGGCATCTGGCAGTTCACAAAAACCTACCATGCCCCTGAACTGCACCTCAAGGCTTTCCACTATGTCCTCAGTCACTTTGAGGAAGTGGCTTTCGGTGAAGAGTTCCTGCAGCTCTCGGCCCAGGATGTCAGTGACATCATCAGCAGTGACAACCTCAATGTGAGACAGGAGGCAGCTGTGTTTGAGGCCATCATTCGGTGGATCACACATGAACCTCAGGAACGAGAAGGATACACAGATCTTCTCTTGCCAAAGGTACTTTATAGGTTAATCTATTTCAAGACAGTGACTGAAGCCAACCTCAGCCCAATAGAGGGTTATCAGTTATTAGATGTGCTCCATGTCATGATGATGGCCAGTACAGCCATCCTTTACCCTTTTATAGGCCAGAAGGTGCAATATCATCTATCCTGATGAGTGATAATAGAAAGCAACACAAACTACCTGAGTGACGCATTGTGCTCATGTGCATGCTGTTCTTCTGGGTGACTCTGAAAATGGAGGAGAATTTATGCAAATCATCATCTTTTCCAAAACCTTACCAAGCATTTGTGGTGTGACAACCTACCTATGAAAGAGCAAGAAATGAAAATATAAGACAGTGTCGTGACCTTCCCTGGTCACCCCGGATTGTCAGATTCCGTCTTCTGTGATCAGAACATTGAGTGAAAGAAAATACCCTGGGTTTTGTAGTTTCGCCTTTTGCAAAAGGGAGAACACAGTGAACACAGGCCTTTCAGTCTGCTTCACTCCCGTCCATACGTGTTCTGCCCCTCCCCTGGACACAGGCTTGTTTTATTGAAAGTTGAGGTACATTTGCATAATAGATAAACAGTTCTTCAAGACCCTCGTTGGTATTCCCATATTGGGACATGTTGCCCTTTTATCCACACCTACTTATTATCATAATGTTATTTATGACTGTGAAACACTCTGTTTCCCTCCTATGTTGGATGATTTATCTTACGTCCACCTTCACCACAAAAAGGGCTCCAGTAATGTAAACATCCTCCCTAACTCTCTGTAAGGGTGTATGTGTGTGTGTGTGTGTAGAGAGTCCCCCTTTTTCTCTGAGTGAAAGCATACATACGAGTAAATATGTGCTCTGTATCATGTCAGGGCGTAGGTAACCTTTATATACTTCCACACAGCCAACCAAAAGTTACTAAACCTCCTGTTAAAGCTGGGCGCTGGCACAAGCATTTATAATCATTTATTATTATTAGTACAAGTACATAAACTAATAAGGAACATATACATGTAATGCTGGCTATTTGCATAAGCTTTGTGTGCAGGTTAATGCAACTCAGACAATCAATAAGCTGATAATGATACTATGACAGATGAAGGGAGGAGAGTAATGAGAGGAATGAAAAAATATATTAAAGATAATCAAAGAGGGCTCAGTCCATCTGACTGACTGCCACGATGTAGAACAGAGAATGAAGACCTCGTTTGTTCAGGTTGCTAATAGCATTTCAAATAACTGACCATTATTTTATTGTTTTACTTGTTGTATTTATTGTGATGTTCTTTATTAGGAACCATGGTTGTTTATGTATTTTTATTTATTCTGACACAGACTGTTATTGTTGTAGGTCAGGCTGAGCATGATGCCTACAGAGTACATACAGAGTCATGTGCTGTCCAATAAGCTGGTGACGGACAACTTGAGGTGCCAGGCCATGGCCTCTGAGGTCATCGAATGCAAAGACAGAATCCTCGGTCGGCCTCATCTGCCTTCTGCCATCCTATTGGCCATTGGAGGGTTGAACAGCAGCGTGGATCTAACTAATGTAATCGAGGCATTTGACGTCCGTGCAAATCACTGGATGAACATAACAAACTTTTCTGAGCCCCTCGCGCCTGTCATGGTGCAGCCTACCTCGGTGGGTATGTCTACTGTGTTGGTGGCTTTGACCAGGTGTTCAAAGCCACCAATAGTGTGTGCAGGTTTGACCTGAGCACACAGAAATGGCAAGAGGTGGCACCGATGCACTATTGACGCGGTAATGTGAGCGTGACTGTGCTGAACGGGTGCATCTACGCCATGGGAGGCTATGATGGGCACACACATCTCAGCAGTGCTGAGTTCTACCAGCCAGAAACCAACCAGTGGCTTCAAACTGCACCCATGCATGAGCAGAGGAGCACCAGCTGCACAGCACTCAACGGCAGGGTGGGTGGAACACAATGGAACATACCAGAGAACAGAAAGATCTGTTTACAAAACACTGCTGCCAGTTTGAGCCAACAAAAAAGACAATTTCTTATTGTTCCCCCCCACCCCCCCTTTTTGTATTCAGATCTACATATGTGGTGGATTTGACAGGAATGAGTGCCTGCAAACAGCAGAGTGCTACAACCCAGAGACCAACCAGTGGACCCGGATCTCTCCCATGAGCAGCCGGCGTAGAGGACTAGGAGTCATTGCATACAACAACCATGTTTATGCAGTAAGTGCATGAAAGAAATGTGTGACCAGCTTTCATCAGCGCTTTAAAGCAGCTAGTTTTTTATGTGACAATTGAATTGATAAGTGATGCATCTTCTTCTCATCTTTGACTCCAAAGGTTGGTGGCTTCAATGGAACAGGCTGTCTGCAGACCGCTGAGGTCTACAACCCTCACACCAACACCTGGCGCAACGTGTCCTCCATGATGACCCCCCGCTGCAACTTTGGCATCGAAGTAGTTGAGGACCGGCTCTTTGTTGTCGGGGGCTTCAATGGCTTCAACACCACCTCTAATGTTGAGTACTATGACAGTGAGACGAATGAGTGGTCTCAGGCCTGCGACATGGACGTCGGCCGGAGCGGTCTGAGCTGCTGTGTGCTTTCTGGTCTTCCCAACATGGCCGACTACACCATCCCTCGTGATTCGTGATTTCTGTAAATCTTGTAATAATATGAATGAATGAATGAATAAATGTATAAAGTGATGTAACAATACTGTCACAGTACCTGGCTGTAAATGTATATCATCTGTTTTATTCTGTTTATATAGGAGTGTACCATTAAAACACTACTATTTATGTGCGGATCAGTTATCTGATTGAACATCATGAAACAATTTTCAAAGTTTGACAGGCTAAGTTTATTTTTTACCTAAAGGTCGCGCACATCAAGCAGCTGTGGTAGACATTTTTTAAAATAACAGTGTACGACTTTACAGTTTTGATTTACTCTTGCTGATTTCACCGTGTTATGTTGAACCACAGGAGGCGGCTGCTTTCAGAGACTTGGCTCTAAACTCCCTCCTTTACCTACTCGGCAGCAAACAGCAGGAGCTGACAGACAGCATTGGCAACTGCCGGGTGAACATATGGAGCATTTGGCAGCTAGAGAGGCAGATGTAGAAACCAAAAAAACCATAGAGCCAAAGGAGAGTGAATATTGGGCTTACGTTCACCAGGTGGACAGAGACACAGCTCCAAATGAATGATGTTCCAAAACAGCTGGCTGTGTAAATAAACAACTGTTTGCTATCAGGTTAGAAAAAGATGATAATGACATTGTTGTGCTGACAAAAAGGGCTTAATTTAAGAGAATCTGACTCCTTCAAAGCTGCTTCACATACCATCATATTTTTCATTGGAGGCCTTTATTCACAGCATCAACATATTTTTCATATCAGTGGTTATTAAGATTAAGAAACCTTTATTAGTCCCACAATGGGGAAATTGCATAATAGTGATAAGAGACAGTCTGCTGTCCTTGACAAATAAATGCCATTAAATTCCATGAAGTTCTGCTGTGTTTGGGACAATATTAGTGCTTCATCACAGCTTTTAACCTGGGACTGTTGTGGATGTCACTTCTGTTCTCTGTTTGTGGTTTTTCTTGCCTGCCTTTTGTTATTCTTATTTCCTGATTGTATTATTATCCTTCCTGCCCTGACCTCTTTTGTATGTGTCTCTTCCTTACCTTCCTTCTGTTTCCCGCCTCTGTGATTACCTGCTCCTCCCTATTTTTTTCCACCTGTGTCTCATTGTCCCTACTCTTCTTAAGTCCTGTGCTCTCTTTGTCCTCTTTGGATCATTGTTCTTTGGACGTGTGTCTTGTGTTTGCCTGCCGTCATGTCCTCCCTGTCAGTTCGTCCTCCTGTTCCTCTCTTTGGATTTATTTTGGTTTGGTTAGTGTTTTTCCTTGGTTTCATTTTGTACTTTGGGTTTTTCCTTTGGAATTCATTCTGAGGTTTTGCTCCCAGCCTCTTATGTAGTCGAGTCCTGACTTTGTGTTTTTGACCTTGGCTTTTAAAATAAAGCTCTCCTTTTGTTGGATTAGCACTATGCTGCATTTGGGTCCTCTTTAATCACAAACATAACAGGGAGGTCCAGAGACACAGATTTTAATCAGACACAAAGAGACACACTTAAAAGCAATTTCCTGTAAATGTGTCACATGGGTGTCACCACTGCTGCCACTAGGAGATCCCAAATGAACGTGACATCACTGCATCCTGGCCGTTTCCAGCCTGATCCACGGGATGTGTGTACAGGTGCTTTTAATGTGGTTGTTGTCCAAATGTCAGGGCATTATTCTGCCCAAAATGGAACCTTGAGATGTATAGTTTTATTATTGTTGTTATTTAGCGTCACTAGGGGGCACCAAGGTTATTTAGGGAAGCACTAGACACAGGTAGACCAGAATGCACCTGGGTGGGCAAATGGTTTTTTACCAGCACAGGAGAGACAGCAGGGAAAAAGTTTGTCTGGTTGTCTGCCTGAACATGGACAAAATAAAATCATTTTGATGTCAGGTTTAAGAATGGACATTGAGTTTTTCCTACCTGCGTAAACCAAATGTCAGAGAGAGAGCAAGAGAGCGAGAGAGCGAGAGAGCCAGTCACTGCACATCCAGATTTGATGTATTTTCCTTCCAAATGTTTGGCCTTATTGAATGAGTCTGCAATAGGACAAGCACAAAATACAGGATCAGTTACTATTACTTAAACATGTATATAAACAGACTTTTGCAAATAGCAATCATAGCTTTTAAAAATGTCACTTCACCTTTGCAGCTGTTATCTGTACTTTCTACTCCACTACATTTCTCCTTATATGGAACTGCAGACTTGTAGATTACAACCTAAATGAAAACTTGTTGAGCTAGCCAGGAGTCGAACCTAGAATCTTCTCAAAAAATTATTCAAGGTTTCAAAACCTTTTTTTCGGGTTCAGATTATGGCAGGATTCTAATCCCATAGTTTGTTTGTATGTGATTTTGTGTTTACAGACGCAGAGCTAGCAAATTTTAAAAAGGCTCTATCTACTTACTAAAGGTAAAATTTGACCAGTCAAGGATTCTAATGACTACATAACACATCCTTTATTACATAAACGTGTTGTAAACACATGTATTGAACAAATGCACTTGAAAAAATAAAATCAGATAAAAATCATTGTGACATATATGTCACATCGGCCCTTTAGCCAAAAAATCGGTGAAAAAAATGATGTGACATTATGATGAAACTCTTGAGGGTTAAAAGTCTCTCCTTCGAGCCAGATTTGAACCAGAGACCTAAGGATTTCAGCGTTTGGGTGAGATGAGAACAAGATGCCCGAGCACAGCCGAGCGTTCACAGTCGACTCAAACACAGGTCATCTGTGCTTGATTTGAAAGTCAGGATTGTGGATTGGATTTGTGTGTTCATAAAGACCTGAAAAAAATCAGACCAGATTTTCCTCATCCTGGAATGCAGCTAAGACTTTGTGGTAGTACGACCACTTTACATCTTGACCATACTAGAATAGAATAGAATAGAGCAAGGCGTCTGGACTTGTAGAGTTTTCTTGAAGATGTTTCGTTGCTCATCCAAGCAGCTTCAGTTTGGTGGGGAAACATGGTTTATATGTGGTTACAGACCTCAGTGGGTGGGTCTGGGTAAAACTCACAAACAATAGCATTTTAGTGACCCCAGCATCTGTTTATTGGTCTGTATCCAGTAACCAAGAAAATAAAACTACAAAAGTTGTGAAAAGAAATATCAAGCAGGAACCCTGCTGGGCAATTAACAGTTTAGAACAGGGCAAACTGAGGAGAACACAAAACTATCCAACTCAAGGGATTTTCAGAACTATACAACAAACAAAAACCTACTCTAACAGAGCGAAACATACACAATGCCCAAACAAACTGAAAACTACTCCACAGAGCGACTCACTTACCCAATAGAAGATGTTGGTTATGTATTGTAACCCCAGATTCTATGAGTATAGGCGCAGCCCTTTAAGGCTATCGCTAATGGGTTCATCCCTTCGCACGCATGCGCAGCACTGAAAGATTTAATCACCGCCCACCTACTACGTGGGCCTCACCTCGGTCTCACCTCGAGTATAATTTGGACTGAGACCGGACAATCGGCTCCCAAATAAAAAACGTCTTTTTCTTCAGCCAAAAATAGGAACCAGTGAGGCCCTGGAGGGACAGCATCAGATGACAGATATGCCTGTGAGATCGCCTCACACAGCCAGTGTGACAGGCGCTGAGCAGACAAAGGAAACCACAAAGACTGAACTCTGTAATGCACAAACAGACGCTGCGTGCGGCGCACAGCAGCTGTGCGCGCCACATAACAGGACAACGCGCGCACCGGACAGAGAAGATGAGATGTCCTCTCCTCATCAGAACTGTGAGGAGGAGGGAAAAAACCATCCAACGTTACCACCCTGGATCTGAAAGAGCTAGTGATGCTCTTAGGTATAAAAGTCGGATAAGGACGCAACACAGCTGAACTGCCATCCCCCTGAATCCTGAGGCAGGAGGGGGCCACAGAGAGGGCAGATAAATCACTGACTCTCTTTGCAGATGTTAAAGCCAACAACAAAGCAGTTTTAATAGACACAAACTTCAGTGAAACTGTATCCAGGGGCTCAAAGGGCGCCCTGGTTAGTGCGAGTAAAACTAACGCCAAATCCCACTGAGGAGCAAAGGAGCGGGACACAGGCCTGTGTCTCCGCACTCCCTTCAAAAAACGTTTTGTTAAAGGATGGCTAAAAACTGTTCTGTCACCAAAACCCTCATGACAGGCAGACACCACAGCCGTGTAGGCTTTAATTGTACTAAAAGCCAAGCCTCTATCCAGCAACAGCTGGAGAAAAGACAACAGAAGAGGCAGGGGGCAGCTGGTGGGATCCACACTCCTGTCAATGCACCACTGCTGGAAAGCAGAAGTGATGAAAAAATGAAAAAAGAAAGGAAAGTTGTGGAAACTTTGTGAACATATCCAATTTATGTACGTATTTCAGGATGCAGAAACTCAAATTGACACTTTTAGGATTTTCCTTTGGACCACAGCTTGGATTCGAACCAGCGACCACAGGAATGCTAGTGTTGGAGGAGAAATAAGTTATCATTTAAAACACTGCCAATTGAAGCCAATTGAATGATTTCATCTGTTATGATAATATTAAAGGTAACAGCTGAGACATTACACAAAACTTTCAGGGGTTCTTCCTGTTGTTTCTTGCCACTGTTACTCTTAAGGAGGGTCATTCTCTGGCTCCAATCAGATGACATCACAGGGCGCTGCCGGGTTAGGGGTTTAATTCCAGAATTTTGTTACCATTCCGGAATCCTGCATATCATTCTGGAATGGGTGGATGGATGTCTATTCCGGAATGCTGCCTCTCATTCTAGATTTCTGCCTTTCCTTTGGGAATGCTTTCTTTCATTCTGGAATGCTTTTCATTCCAGAATGCTGTCTTGCTGACTTCTGTTCCAGAATACTGACTGTTATTCTGGAATTCTGCCTATTATTCTGAAATACAGATGTCTATTCTGGAATGCTACAGCTTATTCAGTCTTCAATCCAATCCAATCCAATCCATCTTTATTTAGGGAGCACTTTTAAAAACAACAAGGTCAGCCAAAGTGCTGTGCACAGCCTATCAAGTGTAGAATAAATTACTAATAAAGTGAAATAAAATAAATATACATTTGAAAAAGCACAGGAATATAAAACAACAAAACAATAAAAACACCAGTCAGGAGTAAGAACAATAAAACAAATAAAAGTCAACAACTCAGAGTTAAAAGCCAGAGTAAAAAGATATGTTTTAAGTGATGACTTAAAACACATAAAAGAATCCATCTGTCTAAGGTGCAGAGGCAGTTCGTTCCACAGTTTAGGACCCGCGACAGAGAAGGAATGGTCCCCCCTGAGTTTTCACTGCGTTTTTGGGACGACCAAGAGAGACTGGTCAGCTGACCTGAGAGAGCGAGCAGGGCAGTAGAGCTGAAGCATGTCAGACATGTACTGAGGGGCAAGACCATGAAGGGATTTAAAAACAAATAAGAGAATTTTAAAATCAATATGAAAACGAATCGGGAGCCAGTGCAATGACTTAAAATCAGAGTAATGTGCTCTCGTTTCTTAGTCCCAGTTAAAAGCCGTGCAGCAGCATTCTGTACAAGCTGCAGTCATCCAAGTGAAGCCTGGCTGAGCCCAAAATAAAGTGCATTGCAATAATCTAACCGATTCGTAATAAAAGCATGAATTAAAATCTCAAAGTGATGCCGAGAAAGGAACGGTTTGGCTTTGGCCAGTTGTCTCAGTTGAAAAAAGCTCGCTTTGACAGCTGCACTGATCTGAGCATCAAGTTTCAGATTGGACTCCAATTTCATGCCAAGATTTGTCACTGTGGACTTTTCAGGACACCCAAATCTACAACAGCAGCAGAGGCATCACTGGGCCCAAACAGTGTGACCTCTGTCTTAGTGTCATTAAAATGTAGCAGATTTGCTGACAGCCAGGATTTAATTTCCTCAACACAGTCTAAGAGTTGTGGAACAGAATGAGGATCCTTTCGTTTTAAGGGCATGTAAATTTGTGAATTTGTGAACAAGAGAAACTGGTCAGCTGACCTGAGACAGCGAGCAGGGCAGTAGAGCTGGAGCATGTCAGACATGTACTGAGGGGCAAGACCATGAAGGGATTTAAAAACAAATAAGAGAATTTTAAAATCAATACGAAAACGAATCAAGAGCCAGTGCAATTTCTTAGTCCCAGTTAAAAGCCGTGCAGCAGCATTCTGTACAAGCTGCAATGTCAAGACCAGGCTTCTTGATTAAAGGCTGCACCACAGCATGCTTAAAACCATCAGGGACCGTACCATTTCTCAGACTGCTGTTTATAATATTGAGCACATCTGGAGGGATACTGTTGGAAAAACCTCTTTAAAGAGACGGGGTGGAAGAAGATCCTTAGGGGAACCAGAGGGCTTCATATGACCAACAGTTTTCTTTAGCAGATGCAGACCAACAGGCTCAAATTGGTCTAATACAGCAGAGGGAGTGATCGGGTTTGATGGGTTAGATAAAGTATGAGGGCTCTGGTGCTTGCAACCTTGCTAATAAAAAAAGTGCAAAAATGTCTCATCATCTGAAGCTTCCAAGCAGGCTGTTTTGGGAGCATTGATAACATTGTTGATGGTTTTAAACAGAACACGGGGATTGTCACAGATGAAAGCAATAATGGAGAAATATTTAGTTCTTTCTTTTTGTAGTTTTCTGATAGTTGCGCCAGCTGTCCTTTAAAATTTGAAAAGACACCTGTAACATGTCCTTTTTCCACTTTATCTCTGCTCTTCTACTTTCACGCCTGGCTGCGCATGTGACGTCATTCAGCCACGGCTCACAGACTAGGTTTTGGATGCCTAGTTTTCACCGGAGCCACAGAGTCTAAGATGGACAGGCATTTAGAATTAAAACAGAGAAGATGAGATGTCCTCTCCTCATCAGAACTGTGAGGAGGAGGGAAAAAACCATCCAACGTTACCACCCTGGATCTGAAAGAGCTAGTGATGCTCTTAGGTATAAAAGTCGGATAAGGACGCAACACAGCTGAACTGCCATCCCCCTGAATCCTGAGGCAGGAGGGCCACAGAAAGGGCAGATAAATCACTGACTCTCTTTGCAGATGTTAAAGCCAACAACAAAGCAGTTTTAATAGACACAAACTTCAGTGAAACTGTATCCAGGGGCTCAAAGGGCGCCCTGGTTAGTGCGCGTAAAACTAACGCCAAATCCCACTGAGGAGCAAAGGAGCGGGACACAGGCCTGTGTCTCCGCACTCCCTTCAAAAAACGCTTTGTTAAAGGATGGCTAAAAACTGTTCTGTCACCAAAACCCTCATGACAGGCAGACACCACAGCCGTGTAGGCTTTAATTGTACTAAAAGCCAAGCCTCTATCCAGCAACAGCTGGAGAAAAGACAACACAAGAGGCAGGGGGCAGCTGGTGGGATCCACACTCCTGTCAATGCACCACTGCTGGAAAGCAGAAGTGATGAAAAAATGAAAAAAGAAAGGAAAGTTGTGGAAACTTTGTGAACATATCCAATTTATGTACGTATTTCAGGATGCAGAAACTCAAATTGACACTTTTAGGATTTTCCTTTGGACCACAGCTTGGATTCGAACCAGCGACCACAGGAATGCTAGTGTTGGAGGAGAAATAAGTTATCATTTAAAACACTGCCAATTGAAGCCAATTGAATGATTTCATCTGTTATGATAATATTAAAGGTAACAGCTGAGACATTACACAAAACTTTCAGGGGTTCTTCCTGTTGTTTCTTGCCACTGTTACTCTTAAGGAGGGTCATTCTCTGGTTCCAATCAGATGACATCACAGGGCGCTGCCGGGTTAGGGGTTTAATTCCAGAATTTTGTTACCATTCCGGAATCCTGCATATCATTCTGGAATGGGTGGATGGATGTCTATTCCGGAATGCTGCCTCTCATTCTAGATTTCTGCCTTTCCTTTGGGAATGCTTTCTTTCATTCTGGAATGCTTTTCATTCCAGAATGCTGTCTTGCTGACTTCTGTTCCAGAATACTGACTGTTATTCTGGAATTCTGCCTATTATTCTGAAATACAGATGTCTATTCTGGAATGCTACAGCTTATTCAGTCTTCAATCCAATCCAATCCAATCCATCTTTATTTAGGGAGCACTTTTAAAAACAACAAGGTCAGCCAAAGTGCTGTGCACAGCCTATCAAGTGTAGAATAAATTACTAATAAAGTGAAATAAAATAAATATACATTTGAAAAAGCACAGGAATATAAAACAACAAAACAATAAAAACACCAGTCAGGAGTAAGAACAATAAAACAAATAAAAGTCAACAACTCAGAGTTAAAAGCCAGAGTAAAAAGATATGTTTTAAGTGATGACTTAAAACACATAAAAGAATCCATCTGTCTAAGGTGCAGAGGCAGTTCGTTCCACAGTTTAGGACCCGCGACAGAGAAGGAATGGTCCCCCCTGAGTTTTCACTGCGTTTTTGGGACGACCAAGAGAGACTGGTCAGCTGACCTGAGAGAGCGAGCAGGGCAGTAGAGCTGAAGCATGTCAGACATGTACTGAGGGGCAAGACCATGAAGGGATTTAAAAACAAATAAGAGAATTTTAAAATCAATATGAAAACGAATCGGGAGCCAGTGCAATGACTTAAAATCAGAGTAATGTGCTCTCGTTTCTTAGTCCCAGTTAAAAGCCGTGCAGCAGCATTCTGTACAAGCTGCAATGTCAAGGCCAGGCTTCTTGATTAAAGGCTGCACCACAGCATGCTTAAAACCATCAGGGACCGTACCATTTCTCAGACTGCTGTTTATAATATTGAGCACATCTGGAGGGATACTGTTGGAAAAACCTCTTTAAAGAGACGGGGTGGAAGAAGATCCTTAGGGGAACCAGAGGGCTTCATATGACCAACAGTTTTCTTTAGCAGATGCAGACCAACAGGCTCAAATTGGTCTAATACAGCAGAGGGAGTGATCGGGTTTGATGGGTTAGATAAAGTATGAGGGCTCTGGTGCTTGCAACCTTGCTAATAAAAAAAGTGCAAAAATGTCTCATCATCTGAAGCTTCCAAGCAGGCTGTTTTGGGAGCATTGATAACATTGTTGATGGTTTTAAACAGAACACGGGGATTGTCACAGATGAAAGCAATAATGGAGAAATATTTAGTTCTTTCTTTTTGTAGTTTTCTGATAGTTGCGCCAGCTGTCCTTTAAAATTTGAAAAGACACCTGTAACATGTCCTTATTCCACTTTATCTCTGCTCTTCTACTTTCACGCCTGGCTGCGCATGTGACGTCATTCAGCCACGGCTCACAGACTAGGTTTTGGATGCCTAGTTTTCACCGGAGCCACAGAGTCTAAGATGGACAGGCATTTAGAATTAAAACAGGAAAAGAGTGCCTCTACGTCTGTGGTACAAGGATCAGCAGTGGACGTTTGACTGAATAAAGCGGAGAACTGAGAAGCAGTGGAGGACCCTGTGGTCTGGTGGTGTCGGTTCAGCACCTTGGACAGCGATGGACAGGAGGACAGGAAGGTCCAGCTGTCTCAGCTGGGACCTGTGTGTGTCTGTGAGTGTGTGTGTGTGCCCATGCATAAGTGTCAAAACTTGTAATTCACGCCGCAACCACTGGGGGCTGGCTCCAAAAGCGAGTCATTTCCAATAGACTCCCATGTTTAAATGTCCGACTTCACAGCAGAAAAGAACATGTTTACAGCCTAGTACAAAAAACCATTCTGGTCTCAGATGATAGGTTCTCTTCTAGTATCAATTGTAGGGGGGGTGAATTTTTTTACAACTCACTCGTTAAAATTACGCATAATTATGGGCGTTGAGTGACAGGCGTATCACAGTGTGAGTTTCCTGCTTCCACGATCGCCCGCCCCCTTAACCCCGCTCGTGCTCCCCCTCTTTGTCCATATTTGGAGTTTTGGTGGACGTGGCGCTACCAACATGGCGGCGGTCATCAACGTCCTGGAACCTCCCACCGAGCCTCAGAACGGCTCTTCAGAAACAAACGTGACGTCACGGAAGCTCTGTCCATAGTTTTTACTGTCAATGGGGTGCACACACACCTGCAGTCTGCCCACAGTTACTGACGTAGCCACTCCGTCACACCCCAGCTGACACATGACCGCACCAGGTGGCTGCTGCTATGACAGATGGTGGTTGTCAGCATTCCTCGTTAGTATAGTGGATAGTATCTCCGCCTGTCACGTGGAAGACCGGGGTTTGATTCCCCGACGGGGAGAAAGACTTTTACCACCAGATAGGATGATACTGACCCTGTACATTGCTGCTGCAATAGAAAACATTTCCCAGTTTGGGATAAATAAAGTATTTATTCTGTTCGTCTTGTGTCTTGTGAGCTTTAGATTATATTATTTCTTGGGCTCTGTGCTCTAAGAGTCTGAAAATATGTGGTTTCCTTTATTTACAGTCGTGCATGTCATGTGACTTTACTTATGCAACATGTATGATAATGTTCTGTCTCCTCTCGTTTCCAGACTGTCTGGAGGACACACAGGCTGTGTCCCATTTCAGGGTCTGCATCCTTCGGAGGACGCAGCCTACGCGGTCTCAGGAGGCCGCGTCCTCCTGAGGATCCTCCGGAGGATCCTCCACCGTTGGTAAATGGGACAGTCTGGCCTTCAAAGCACTTCCTGATTGTGGCGCGACGTCATAAATTTTGCCCCGGGAAAAACAAAAGCAGCGACAGCGACACAACACGGACTAGACAACAAGCGGGACAACAGTGTGGATTTAGACATTTGGAATTTTTTAATATATTTATTTGTTGTTGGAGGAAGAGGAGAGGCGGCTCCAGCAGCAGCAAAACCGGTGACGGCTCATTTTCTTCAGGCTGGGAGAGCGCAGTGGGGAGGTGACGGTAAGCTGCTGTTTAACCATATTATTGATCATAATTAATATACCGGTTACTGAGCAAACGCTAGACATATAACCAGTAGATAGACAAATATGATTAAATGTAATTTATATTTGATTCAATCGTAAGACTTGATACAGGGTCTGTATTAAACCACTGCTTTAATGTGTCATTAAGCATCAGGTCTGTCACTGCACCAGAGAATTACTGCTGGGTGGAGGAGAGTGGGGCTCCCTGCAGGACCAGCTGTCTGTCCTGGAGGAGGTGTACTGACCATCATCACCTTTGGAGGGTGAGGATACATATTTTATAGCTTTTCATATTTTAAGCTGCTTTGGAAGCCGCTCTGTTGAAGTTATTATTTTTATTTTTGCCCTTTTTAAAAACATCTTTAGTAACATGGCAGCCGCCGATCGTCAGCTCTGCAAACCCTGATGGACGATGTGGTGGACAGAGGAGACAGGCACCCCCCTCCCCCAGATGATGTCCCACTCACAGCCAGAGGACTCCAAGGTCTTCACCGTGGCATCATCCAGTCCAGCAGCACCAAGGACTCCTGCTCAGCCAAACATTTATATATATGTTCTTTGTGAATAGTATTTTCTGCTGATCTTTATAAATAATAAACTGTACATTTTCATAATGCCCACTGGTAAATAGTTAGAAATGTTCTGTGTCTTTGTAAATATTGTACATAACAGAACAATAAATGATTTACTGTGGCCACTGAGAAGTTGTTCAAAAGTTTACTTCAATTATAAATAGGTAATGAAACACATGATGTAACAAGGTGAGAAGAGTTTAAGAACACAAAGACAAGAACGATTTAATATACAAATTAATAAGTAACATTTAAATAACAGAACATAAAAATCACTGCTGTCCAACATCCTCTCAATGAGCTGAGGTCTGTCCGTTCTCTCTCTGCTCTCCCTCTCCCTCTCTCTCTCTCTCTCCTCTCTCCCTCTCTCTCTCTCTCTCTCTCCCTCCCCTCCCCCTCTCTCTCTCTCTCTCTCTCTCTCCCTCTCCCTCCCTCTCTCTCCCTCCCTCTCCCTCCCTCTCCAGTCTCATCTCCTCCGTTATCAATTGTCAGGTTTCTTCTGTTTCTCTCTGCTCCTCCTACAACAAAATGCCAACAGGCAGAATGACCGTTTGATATAATAACGATAATATTGCTCCTCACGTGAACTATACTTTATACTATACTACAGTAAACAACAAGAAACAACATTCAATCAAAGCGTTTAGTTTACAGCGCCTCGTATCAACAGGACGTCATGTTTGTAAATACAAAACTCATTTTTTTAATGCCGCTGTCACTACTAGCATTTTAAAACTCTCGAACTACTGCTCTTTACTTACATTTAAATGTGAATTCGGCACTCCTGCCGCTGCCGCTCGCTTGGTCCGTCATTGTACTATTGGACAAAAAGTAGGCCCGCAAAGCATTGTGGGATATTTAAGGCCACGAAGGATGGTAGCGATGCGTCCTCCAAATTCAGGCAAAAGGAGGACGCATTTGGAGGACGCATTTGAAGGACCCTTCGACTTTTGGCGAATTGGGACAGCCTTCGCGCAGCTTTGTGACGTAAGCGGCCTTAAAATGCGCACTCCGAAGGATGCAGACCCTGAATTGGGACACAGCCACAGAGTGGACATGGGTCACAGAGTGCTGCTGCTGTTTGTGTCTCTGCAGCATGGGCAGCTGCTCCTGCTCCACTCGTCACCGGCTGATTGTTCACACCTGTGATCAGTCATCAGCCAATCCTGCTGCAGCTTCCATCTAGTATATGTGTCCAATGGAAGCTGAGCAACATGTCAGCTACACACATAGAAACACTACACATAGTTTGTCATATAAATAACATGGATTGAATCATGTTGTACAGTCAATGGAAACAAAAAGCACTGAGAGTGGTGCTGGTAGTGCAGCAGTGGATGGAGGCTGAAGTGCTGCCACCTAGTGTCAATATTTGGTATTAACTCTGACTACATATTCCACCTTTAACTCTCTGCCATATATACTGTGCCATGTGTGAAGTGATAATAAAATGTGAATGTGAATTTATTGTAAAGAACTTTACTTATTATCCCTGTTATAAGTGAGCAGTGTGTGTGTGTGTTTGATGGAGTGTGTAATGTCTGCTCAGTGTTACTGATGCTGCTGTGTGCGATCTGAAAACTGATCAAACTGTGATGTGTCTGATGCTGACAGAAGAATCAGAGGTCAGACAGTCAGATCCTCCTCTGTGACACCTTTAACATCATATCAGAAATCTCTGTCTTCTTCTGGTACATGCAGCTGATCACCAGCAGGGGGCTCACTGCTTTGCTGTCAGTGTAACAATGGAACTGTTAGAATGATGGTGCGGCTCACACAGGTGTGTGTGGTTGAGGTTAATCAGTGCAACAATGTCAGCTTCTCTCTACAGACTGTGAGAGAAACAGTCTGACTGAAGACAGGAGGAGGCAGAAATGTCACTGTGTGGATGTCAGCTGCCAGAAAACACCACAGAAGAAGAAGAAGAGGCAGAGGAAGAAGAAGAACAGAGGGGAAAGTGTTTGTGGTGACGGTGGATTGGAGTAAAGCTCAGCTGCTACAACAGAACAGTTTCTGAACACATGTGTAGCCACCAAAACTACACAGGAGGGTTCTGGCAAAACTGACATCCATGCTAGACAATGAGTCCCACCCCCTGCAGGACACCCTGTCAGCCCTGCAGAGCAGCTTCAGTGGCAGACTGCTCCACCCTCGGTGTGTGAAGGAGAGATACAAAAGGTCTTTCCTTCCTGCTGCTGTCAGACTCTATAATAAACACTTCTGATAGGTGCAATACTCACACACCACAGTGTGCTTTTATTTTACTGTTATTTATTTAGTTGCACTCTGTACAGTTTATAAACCACTTCTACCTCCACTCACCTGTGCAATAACTGTTAATATGTAAACTGTTTATAATGTATATATCTTTTTAGTGGTAGTCTATTTTATAATGTATATATCTTTCTCTTAACTTATCCCTTGCTGTCTGTATGCCGTTGCAAAAATGCAATTTCCCCATTGTGGGACTAATAAAGGTTTCTTAATCTTAATCTTAATCTTACACCTGGTACAACAAAGGATCACAGTGAGTGGAGGACCAAGGCTGGAACCAGAGGACCAGAGCTGAGCTCTGGAGGCCAGAGAAGTCCTCCTGCAGCCTCTGCTGAGTTTGTTCCTTTTGGCCCTCTGTTCTTTGTTCTTGCTGATCTTTTTGCAGTGTTTTGCTGATGCATTTATATAACTATATCATGTGAGAATGTTTTTGACATAGCAGCCTGTATTTTGGATTATTATGTTAGACTTTCTCTGGACACTTATTTTTATTATTTTGGCTGTTTGTTTAGTTTCCAGGATCATCATTTCACTGTGATTCAGATAAAATCCAGATCACAGAAAGGCCTTCCTGTTCTCACTTCAGTGAATGAATTATGGTTTTGTATTTTCATTGGTCACTGAAGAAACAGTGGTGGAATTGTAACCTTTTAAATGAGATTCTGTTTGGTTACCATAGAAACCACTGAGGAGGCACTGATGGCTGTTGGGGTTGCTGCTGCTGAGTGGAGTCGTTCTGGTGGTCATTATGATGGAGATGCTGCAGAGTGGGTTCATTGTGTTGGTGGTTGTGATGGGATGGTGGTCCCTGATGGGGTGCTGCCGAGTGGGGTCATTGTGGTACAGGTTAGGGGTGTGAAGTGGTCCCTCTCAAACCTGCAGTAGAAAGTCTTGAGGTCGCCAGCAGTGGGGGAGGTTGTCTCCTGTGGTTTGTGATCTCCACACTGATGCATGGTCGTTAGCAGAAAAGCTGTTTTTCAACTCTTCTGAGTATTCCCTTTTTCCTAACCCTTTTTGCCACCTTGATTTCCTTGGTGAGAGGGTTTCTGGTCTGCCTGTACACTGTCAGAAAAAAGGGTACAACTGAGGTCCATTTTTGTTCCCTAAGGTACAACTGCCGATGATTTACCATCACAGGTTCCAAGCTGTTTCCCATGGTACTTAAATGTACCCTTTTGTGTCAAAATGGTACATTTAAGATCCAAAATGATCAATGGTCGACATCTGTACCATTTTTTCCACAAACAGGGGTACAATGACAAGGTGAAGCTGTCAGTGACAGTTGGGGGACTGTATGGTTTGTGCACCAGAACTGGGAAATTTAGTTTGTTCACACTCTTATTTTTAATCCTAAATTTCCAATATTAATCCCAATTTCCAAAATGTAGGTGATGTGGTTGGACAAAATTTAGTCACACAAAAATAAAATAAAGAAAATCAGTGGTATCACACATTACTAATATTTAAGCTGAACCCAGCTACAGAACCTATTAAAATTTTACAGTAAAAAGCCCAATTTCAAAAATGTATCCTTGAAATAATATTAGAGGGTTGAATCACAATGATGTGACCAATGACCATGTGACCAATAACGGCTCACACAAGCGCGTTCCTTATGCAGCAGCATATGCACGCGCACCAACGAGAGGTCTTAATCGCCCTCACCAGTTCGCGCTCAAATTCGAGTTGGAGCTCTCTACAGAGGAGCTCCTTCAAAAGCTTCAGGAAAGTGGATTAAATGTGACAGAGGAGGAGGCCCAGCGATTCAGAGGTAAATTAATTTTATCATTTGATTGAGCTGGAAAGTTGTTTTGTTACAGAATTGCTTTATCAATTAGCATTGACCTTGTCTAAAACATGGAATTGGCCTACTAAAGTCAGAAATCAAATCTAGGTTAACATGACCAAATATATGATTTTGAGGGGGCTTCCGGTTTGGCGGACATTTTTGACTACCTTTATAACCCACCGGCTTACTTTTCTTCTCGTCAGACCATCTGTTTTTATATATGTATACATAAGTATACCTCCTGACTCTACGCAGCAGTGGGTCGTTTCATCGTTTCGCCATGCCACCTAAACCTTCTAAATCGAGTGAAAGGGCCGAGCCTGAGGCCGCCATTAGCAAAGCTGACTTGGTAGCATCGCTAGCCGAACACAGGGAAGCTCATCATGGGCACTGGTCATGGCCAGCGCCTGGTTTCATTTTCAGAAAATGCCGACCTGTTCCAGCTACGTTTGGAAAAGGTTGAAAACTGTTGTGAGGGGCTAAAGGCTGAAAATGACAAATTGAAGGCTAAACTAACCCAGCTTGAGGGGAGGAATAGGAGGAATGTCCGTCTCGTTGGTCTGCCTGAGGGGATTGAGGGTCCACAACCTACGGCCTTTTTTGCCAGCTATTACAGGAGGTTTTTGGAAAGGACATTTTCCCTTCTGCACCGGAACTGGACCGTGCACACCGTAGCCTTGCCCCCAAACCCGGCCCCCGAGCTCGGCCTGTCATCATTTGCTTTCATCGGTACCAAAACAAAGAAGTGGTGGTGCGGGAGCCAAGTAAAGGGGCGAGCTGAAGTACCAGTCTAACCCGTTTAGGATCTATGAAGACTACAGCCCAGAAGTGGTTACTCAAAGAAGGGAATACAGGTCCATAATGGCTACTTTGTACAAGATGGGACTCAAGCCTTCACTGCTGTTTCCTGCGCGGCTCCGTATTGTCAAACCTGATGGTACTCGGGTGGCATTGAACTCCGTGGCAGAGGCTGAAAAGTTTATTAAAGACTTTAAAGACTCTCTCTGAACGTCAAGCGTAATCTCATGTAACCGCTACAGCTTCAGGGAGTATCTGGACTGTTTATGCTTAGCGCGTTAGTCTCTTTCTTTCTGTTTTTAATAACGTTTATTACGTGATGGCGAATGTTTACGTCCAAATCTTCACTGTAACTCCGCAGTGGTGGTTTACCTGTGTGGTGGGTTATTTTGTACCCGTATTTGTTCAGCAGGAAGGGAGTGGGTATTTAGGTAGGTAACAATATGGAAGTGTTACAGTTAGATAAGGGAGGTGTGCTGTATATTTTGGCAGCTAGTTTGACCTGGGCTTTGGGAGGGCGGTTCTGTATCTCACTGTTTCTGCTAAAGAGCCGAGCTTTGTATGTATATTTTTTTTCTATTCCTCCAGCCAGGATAATTTGATTGGTTTAATATAATGTTGCATGTTGATCACTGAGTTTCTCTCATTTTTATTATTGATTCAGTTATTATGGTAAGCCCCTTGAATACTGTTACCTGGAATGTTAAGGGTCTGAACCATCCTGTTAAGAGGAAAAAGGCTCTTATTCATCTGAAACATAAACAGGTAAAAAATCTACAATACACACTTGAGCCATCATCCCATTTACCCAGCCGTACCTCAGTATTCTTTATTTAATCATTAAAATGTAAATTTTCTTCCAGCAAGCACTCCAGAAGGCTCAGAAGGAATTAGCAGAAACCCAGCGCATTCTGGATGATGGCAGAAAAAAGCTGGCAGATTTGGAGGGGGCTATTGCTGATTTGCAGGCCAAGTACCAGGACAGTTTGGCTAAGAAGAAAGAGCTTGACAGCAAGTATCAACTGTATGAGGCGCGCCTCGACCGAGCAGACAAGGTCAGAAAGAGCGATGAAATTTGATAAGGATTCAGGAACACGACACACAGGAGCAGAAAAAAGTGAAACTACACAGATACTGTATACACATAGTGGTACGCTGTTTACAGTGAAGTACATTCTATAAACGTAAACCAGTTAAATGTAATGTATGTGTAAAATGTTAACAAGGTTAGTACTGCTCAAAAACATAAAGGGAACACTAAAATAACACCTCCTAGATCTTAATGAATGAAATATTCCAGGTGAAAATCTTCATTCAAGTAGAATATGTTGACAACAAAATAACATAAGAATGATCAATGTAAATTAAAATTATTCATCTATGGAGATCTGGATTTGGAACCATACACAAAATAAAAGTGGAAAATCACATTACAGGCTGATCCAACTTGAGTGGAAATTGTCAATGTCAAAATGAGGCTCAGTGTGTGTGACCTCCACGTGGGCTTAGGACCTCCCTGGCATCTCATCCTGGTACCTAATAGCAGTCAGGGTACAAATATCTACTCTAAATACTCTACACAATAACTTTATACAAGTCATACAATTATTGAATTTTTTCATCATGATGATCTGCGTTGGGAAGTGCGTTGGGAGGAAACAGTCCAACATGTGGATATGGACATGTGGATGGCCAATAATGTAGCAGGTGATATGCTTCTATCTGCTGGATACATAGTATACCTGGGACCCTTTACTGTAAGTTTGTTGTACCTTAGTGTGGCATATTGAAAATGTTTCTCTACAGTATATGTGCATATTTCAATGTATGCCTTTGTCTCTGTCCATGTGCCTGCATAATTGAATATATTTGTGATGGCCACAGCAGCATTTCTTTGTATTTTATTTCAGTGAGTACAGGTCAGCCATGGTAGATGAGTGGCTTCACTGTTTCCAACAGATGAGTGTTCCACACACTGATTGGGACAATCTCATCAACACCCTTGAAGATCCTGACAAGATCTGCTCCTGGCAGGTCAGCGGCTCGTCATTGCTGACCTTCAGGGCTGAAGACAGATTTAATTTGGGCTTACTATTTCTGTCCTAGAACTTTATATTTGACAGACTTATTTTTTTATGGTTTTAATCATCCTGTTAAGAGGAAATAGGCTCTTACTCATCTGAAACATTTGGGTGCAGGAATTGCTTTTATCCAAGAAACACATCTCAGGAGTTTGGATAATGCTCGTCTTAAATGTGGGTGGGTGGGTCAGCTATTTCACTCAAACTTTCAAGGGAAAGCTCGGGGTGTTGCAATATTGATACATAAGGATGTTTCTTTCACGCCTTCTACAACACTAGCAGACTCAAATGGCCGTTATGTTATTGTGACTGGCAAACTCTTTAATCTCAAAGTTATTTTAGCTAATATATATATATATATATGCTCCAAATTTTGATGACCCACAGTTTTTCTCCCGCATCATTAAATTGATCCCTTTAAATTCACACCTGCTCATTATGGGGGGAGATTTGAATCTGTGTCTGGACCCAGGGATGGATCGGTCATCGGTTAGGCCTGGTTATCCCGTATCAAAATCTGCCTCTTGTCTAGAGACATTTCTTTCAAACTATGGTATCTCAGACATCTGGCGTTTTTTTCATCCACAGGACAGGAAATATTCTTTTTTCTCCCATGCTCATCAAACGTACAGTAGAATTGACTATTTTTTCTTCAGATATTCTTTCATGTGAATATCAACCTATAGTAGTTTCTGATCATGCCCCTCTTCTACTCAAATTGAATATCACTGACACCAGGACTCCCACTCAAATCTGGAGGTTTAACTCAATCTTATTATCGGATGAAGAATTTGTGCGTTTTCTTTCAGATCAAATTTCCTTATATTCAGATATTAATATGACACCAGATGTTTCTGTTTTGACTGTTTGGGAAGCCCTTAAGGCATACTTGAGAGGCCAGGTAATATCTTTTGTGGCTAAAAAGAAAAGAGAGTCTGAATTAAAACAAATGGAGCTGGAAAGACAAATAGCTGACTTGGATAACAGACATTCACAAAGTCCTTCTCCTGATCTATACAAACAACGACTTCAGCTTGGTGCAGAATATGATATACTAACATCTCAACCTATAGAATATTTGCTGTTAAAGAACAGAAGTAACTTTTATGAGCATGGCAACAAGGTAGGAGAGGTTCTGGCGAGACAGCTAAGAGGTGCCAGAGCGGAGCAGATGATCAATGGGGTGACATCTCAGGCTGGTGAAATCATCGCTGATCAGCAAGGAATAAATGATTCCTTCAGACACTACTACAATGAATTGTACAGTTCTGATAAATCCTGTAACCCTGATCTTCTTTCTAATTGTTTCAAAGATTTGCACATTCCATTATTATCTCAGGATCAGGTTTCTGCCCTGGATGCGCCTATTTCGCAGCAGGAGGTTGTGGCGGCAATTAAATCATTACAACCTCGGAAATCCCCAGGCCCAGATGGATTACCTAGTGAGTTTTATGCTGCTTTTTCTGGACAACTGGCACCTGTCTTGGCAGATGTATACACAGAGTCTCTTAATAGAGGATCTCTTCCTGATACTATGAACCAAGCCTGTATAACATTGCTCATGAAAAAAGTAAGAACCCTTTGGAATGTGCATCCTATAGGCCAATTTCACTTTTAAATTGTGATTATAAAATTCTGGCTAAAATACTGGCCCGTAGTGTAGAAGTTGTTTTACCTAGTGTGATATCGGCTGATCAGACTGGCTTAGTTAAAGACAGACGTTCTTTTTTTAGTATTCGTAGGCTGTTTAATGTTATATACACTCCCTGTCAGGCTGATTCTGAATGCCTTCTCTCCATGGATGCAGAGAAGGCATTCGATAGGGTCGAGTGGGACTACCTTTTTGAGACTAGATGCTTAAAGAGCCAATTCATTACACTGGTCCAATAAAAACTGAAATGAATGTGTTTTTATTTTTTGTACACATGTTTACAATCCAACATGACAGATGTCAGTGACAGGGAATATGTTGTTATGCTTCAAGTAAACCTGGTTCAAAATCTGTGCATACAGCCATCAACTGTACGAGCAGACCCCGTTTATGTTCAGGCTGCAGGAGGACTTCTCTGGCCTACAGAGCTCAGGGCTCAGGGCTGATGAATGAAAACACAACTCTCACTGTCACTGGAGCCGTGCTGATCTAAGAAATACACATCATATTCTGAGTGGAGATATCTTAAGACAAGCTGCTGTTGGTGCATCAAACATGGGGGATGTTGCTCAGTGGTAGAGCGCATGCTTTGCATGTATGAGGTCCTGGGTTCAATCCCCAGCATCTCCACAGGAATGTTATAGTTCTCTATCAGCTGGAAGATTTGTTCGTTTACACTTCAGCACTTTTTTAAACCTCACTCTGAGTAGACTGCATCCTTTCTTCCCTCCCTCCCTCCCTATCCCTAGCCCAGTAAAACCAGCGCTTAACTGCTGCTGTGATGTCTGCATCCGTGGCAGCAGCGCAGGTGGGGTTTCTTCTCACAGCATCTGAAAGTGACAACACACAGACAAAGACAAAACAAACTGAATGACTCAATTTGTTATATAAGTAGCTACAACACCATCCTGAATTAGCGGCACACTTGTTTAAAAAAGATGAAAAGTGGAAGTAAACATAAGGGTGTAAGGGTGTACTAAATGCCTGAAACACTGGTGATCTTGAGGTGCACTACTGATAAAGTGTCCTAGAAATGTTCACAGACCAACTAGGACAATGGACCTAGGGTTCAGTAATAATACAGTAATGAACCTACAGTGTTAAATATTCTCCCAGATACTAGCAAAATATCTTCTGAGTTTATCTTAGTCCCACAATTTAAATATAATTATATCATTCAAGGTAAGCAAATTAATTTGGGGAGAAAAATGCACTGTAAGGGAAAAAATATTTTAACAAAACATGCCACAACTATTGGGACCCCTAAAAATATTAGGAATAAAACGTAATCAAATCTTTTTTAATTCACATTCTTTATGCAACAGTGACTATAATCTTTGAAGATGTATTTTACAACTCCATGCTTCTTTGAGCTATAAATGTCACGACCTGGTGTTTATTTATGGTTTTGGTTTTCCTTGTTTTGGGTTTTTAGCTTGATCTGCGTTTAGTTATTGTTATTTTCCTGTAGTCCTGGTGTTTTGTTTCCCTGGGTTTGTGTCAGTGTCTAGTCTTGTCTTGTGTTTCCTGTTTTACTTTGGTAGTCCTGTCCTCCCTGTGTATTGTCTTGAGTTTTGCTTCCTGTGTTTTCCCTCCTCGTTGATTACCTGCCCTGCCCTCATGTGTGTCACCTGTGTCTCGTTGTCTTCCCTGGTCCCTGTGTATTTAGTCTTTGTCTTCCCTGCACTCTCTGCCAGTTTGTCTTGTCGTCACCCAAGGGGATTGTGTTTTAGTCTTGTCTTCGTCTCTGCCTTGCCATGCTACAGCCACGTGACCAGGTTATGCCATGCCTTTTGTTTGCCATGTTTTGATTTAGGTTTGTTTTTGCCCTGTAGTGGCTTTTCCACGTCAAGTGTGATTTTTAGTTACTTTTTGCCTTTTGCCCTCCTGGCGTTAAATAAAAGACTGCTTTTAATTTTGAAACTGCTCTGCTCTCTGCAACTGTGTCCTCTCCTCACAAAACCCTGACAATAAACAGTATGTGACAGTAACAGTATGTCATTTTTCAGCGTTTGAAAGACGAGACAAGTGTATTCTGGAAAATGACTTGACCACAACAACTAGGACTAGGAATACCTAGAATCAGATTTCAGTCAGAAAGAGAATTTGGTATAGGGGGGCTTCAAAAAAGAAAGAGCATCAGGAAGAGCAGAGTGCAGGGCACCAGTGACACTATTACAGTGATGAATTCACCAATGATAACAGCTTTCAGCTGAAGTTTCTCAAATGCAGTCTTGCCATTAACCCCCCTCCAGCTGACCATTTTGGCAAGGTCATTTTTCATGGCCCTCTTTAAAATTTGAAAAACTGTGTCTTTGAGGCTGGCACCCCCAACCAATCCAAGGGTATAGCCTAAGGAGAGCAATGGAAAATTACTAGAATTATTTTGAAATCACACATTATTGCATTACTTCACCTTAAAGAGCTTAAACGTAACTCACCAATTCGGTCTGTATTTGTGGACAGGTGTCCATTTCCCTCTCCAGGGCCATTAAGGCCTCCACATTCTGCAGAGGGAAATGGGCACTATGTTTTTCTGCTGCTCCATTATGATCTCCTGCTTCACTAGTATGTCATGCAGAACAGCTGAAACATATCAGACAGAAACAAACAAAACACATAAGCCACGAGTCATAGGTTTGTTCATGTATGTATGTGTATTTATTTATATATTTATTGACTGATTCATTGAGTGAAACCTCCTATGTATTTCAATAATTCTTACATCCACACATTCCACTACACACGGTGGAAGTTTTGAGGCGCTCCGCACATGAGATGGATGGTGCATCTACCTCTGTGACAGACTGGCCCTGCTGCTGTAGTGGCCCTGACAGCTCTCTCACATTTCCCTGGCCTATCTGCCTCAATCGCCCTGCCATCAGCTCCCTGTCAATGTGTGCTTCTGGGAAATGTGGTGTATTGAAGATCCCAGGGAACTGCCATGCTAAGAGTCAAATATACAAGTCATGATATAAATCCTTTTATCTGATTGGTTTTAAACTCTGACAACTGATATTCCTTTTCATATAAAATCATGTTTTGGCTGCTTACAAGTGACCATAAACACTAAGTTGCTTTATTATGTTATTTTAAATCACATTACAATTTAACTAAAACTGGAATAATAAAAATATTTAGCGTAAGTATCAATTATTTGTTACAAAGTAATAAATATGGATAAAAGTTTAAGAATGACATGAGTCTAAGAATTGTGGAATTTAAACTTTACCTGGTATTCAGGGATGTCAGTGGAGGATCCACCATTTGGTAGGATCGTACACCCTCCACTCACCCGGTACCGCTGAAGGGGCTTCTGAATAGTGGGAGGTTTGGGAAGAGGTCTCCTTTTAGGAGTAACCATTTCCTCTTCACTATCTTCTTCAATTATTTGTCTGCTTGGTCTTTGGATATAAAAAATGAAACAAAGACAAAGTTTACATAATCATGTTTAATGAAAAGCAGCTGTGACATTGATTTAGCAGAGTAATTGATTGTATGTGTCCCTCAGGTTTGGAAGGCTTCAATTCATACATTTTGAGGAATCCAAAAAATGTAGATGTATTTAAAGAAATGAATAAGTTATTAATTTAACCAAAGGAAACTGTTGCTCATAAAATATGCACAACAAATTTTAACAAAACAAATTCTCAAAATTCCTACCGGATCTTTCTTTTCACTGGCCTGCCAGAGACGTCTTCTGCCTCTGACTGCAGATCAGATTCATGGTAATCATCTGTTTAGAATGGAGTTCAACTTCAGTATTATGTTGCTGATTTATAACCGTTGGTTTATTATTACGAGTTATACATACTTGCTGTGTAAAACACTCCGGCATTATATGTATCCCAGGTGTTATGGGGCTCCTCCATGTTTTTGACAGCTTTGTTGATACCGTCTGCCCTGTATGGAGGCCTCCAACAGACCCCATCTTTAATCCATGAACTGGGCACCACCTCTACCTCTGCCGTGTTGTCAAAACGACAATGTGGTACATTTTCTGCAATGACAAAACAATGCCCCATATACTTTGTTTAATCTTAATAGCAAAAAATGGTCTTTACACTGAAAGAAATGACTTGTAAGATTTACTAAAAAAAATCTGCACATCAAGTACATTTTAATGCTGCAATAATAAGTAAGACTTACTTTGTAGATTTAAGGACAGTTTACTCAATACTGGTAAGTTTAGAACCTACTTTTGTGAAGATATTAAGTAAATGTTACTTAATTGCATTTAAGTTGATATGTTATTTTTATTCAAAAAATTGAGTATTATTTATTTGATTAATCTAATCAAAACCGTAAGTAAATTTTACCTTTTAGTTAAAGAACTAAGTAGAATTTATTTATTTCTCTCTTATTTTATTAATTACAAATTCTACTCACTGTAATTAAAAAATGATGCAGGAATTTGATAAATGTAAATGACAAATCACAACACACAAACACGGCCAAACTTTTGTGTTGAACAATTAGATCTAAGCATCCATAATTGAAACAGTGGCCACAGTGGCATGACTTATATCAATTTATAAAACATTTACCCACTGATTTAGACTGGTCATAGAAAAAGGACAATGGGACTGAAGGCTGCTGATGTTTCAGTTTCCTTGTAATAACATAAAGTTACCAAAAATAAGAAGATATCACTAGTTTTGACCTCAGCATAAAATATGAAATGGTGTGTATGACACAAGACATATCTGATTGACAACAGTAACAATACATAAGTCTATTAGTACCTTACTTAAAGACAGTTCTGCAAGACTTCAAATGTGTAGGGGAGTGGTTGAGACAATCTTAAGTGCTTAAATAAGTCCCAATGAGGAGCACACATGCACGCCACTACACCCCTGCCTTCAAGAAGGATGGAGGCCTCCACTGGATCCTCTCCTTCCGCTTCATGGTACATGAAGATCCTCAGGATGTGTTCCATGTCTTCCACCCAGCAGCCCACCTGCATACAATGTACAACACAAATTAAAATGCATACATTTAAAAATAGAACTTATTGTTCTTCAGACAGGAACCATCCATGCATCATTGAATAAAGATTAGATCACATTAAACAAAGTCAAAATTATTTTCCAATGAGCTGGCCCTACAAAAATAGAACATCTTGATACACAACACCATTGGAGGGTGTGTGGATCAAGGATGCAGATCTCTTGCACATTACAAAAGATACGTGTGGAAAAATGTTAATACAGCTATTACAAAGAGTTGGGGAAAAATTGCAAACAAACTGGACAGTGATGAGATTAGAAGATTTCTATTAAACTAAGGTTGTACTTGCACCCAAAATAAAACAGCTTTTGAAAATCATGTCTGACAGTTTGGGAACATTAAACACTTTACTTACCAGGCAATCTTTAAAAAGTTCCTCTTCTTTTACACCAAGGTACAGTCTGAGGCCCCAGAGAGCAGACTCATGTCTCATCTCAATCCTCTGGGGCTGTGAACAGATGTTTGTGTCAATACTAAACCATTATTTATATGCCACGAACTGTGAAGAGAAGAGCATACATTTGCAAAGATCAGTAAGACCACTGCAGACACCAGAAACCAGTCAGCCTGTCCTCCCAAGACCTCAGCTGTCCACTGCCTGGGCTTGTGTTAGAAAAGACATCACCCTGTAAATGAACACCACATGTGTGTTTTAACAATATTACAAACACTTTATGTTGCATTAAGCCGATTTCCACCTACCTGAATGACAATGTTTTTACAAGAGGGTGCTATTCAGCTCTCTGTTGACACAAACACAGATTACAGATTAAATTAGTGCTGTCAATAGATTAAAAAAAATCTCAAATTAATTACAAGTTTAAAAATGAATTAATCATTTTTTAATACTATTTATAAGACCAAATTCTTTTATTTCTAACAGTGCAAAAGGCTTAACACTGAAAACAATATGACTACAGCTATTGTTGCAAACGTGCCTTAACGTACATGTAGAACAACTAAACAGTAACAGACCCAGGGCTGCGTAATACCTCTTGCTTGCAAAGTGTGCGTCTGTACAGCTGCTCCAGTGAGGCTTGGTGAGGCTGCAGGCTAGCAGCTAGCTTGTGCTAACATTCAAGTGATACTTAATCACGTCAACAGAGCTGGTGCGCACGGGGTGGGGGGGGCACGTTATTGTCAGAGGCAATAACGTAACGTAGTAGTTTTTTAACACGTTCGCTCCTTCGTTTTAATCTGCAGTACTAATCTTTGTACTTCTCACTGACATGTTTTACTGTGCAGTCTCAGTGTGGACGGGGCTAGTCATACCTTGGGAGCCTCAGAGTGACCGCACATAATGTTCACAACACGGCCTGCCATAGTACCACACTCGCTGTCGCAGCGGTGCGACATGGCTCAGTTGCCACACTATGTAATGATACTTGATTATGTGCAAACTAGCTTTAACATATTGCTCACTGCGCAATATTAAATTTAAATATTATACTAGGCTGCATATGTTTTAAACTCATGAGAGCTGTCGCTGCCAAAATGCCTCTGGTTGATCTGACCAGATTATTTTGCACAATAAGCACAGTCCATGTCAGGGCTCAGCGTGAAAGAGGACACAGATGCAGTATGCGGTGCAGTACTCAAGCAGTGTCTTTATTAAAAAGGCAGGGAGGGCGACAAGTCCAAAGTCAAAAGCTCAAAATCACACACCAGGTGGAAAAATGCAAACGGCAAAAGAGGTAACACAAGCACAATAAAGCTGCAAGCAGCGATGATCGGGCCCTCGCACTCCGCGCGACCGCCCCCTTCCCATTACGCCGTCCCTTCTCTCACCCGCTCCCCCCATGAGCTGCTGCGATTTTGCCAGCGGTGGGAAAAAGCCGGCAGACAGAAGCAGAGATGTGTCAGTGCAACAAATCTGTCAATATATGTAAAAATTGTTAGTATGCAGTAACCTCCTGTTTACAGTAGGTGGCGCTGTCCACAGATGTCCACACGTGGTCGGGGTCGGGTCTGTATTACATGTAAAAAATTTGAGGATTTTAGGAGCATCTGTGGTGGAGTTATATCAGCTGCAGTACTGTATGTGTCCACTAGGTGGAGCAAGACACCATGAGAATAGTGGAGACCTGTCTGTGCATCAAACCTCCAAAAAGATTTGATTCATACATGAAAATTGTCAAGAAGCAGTTATTTTCGGTTTCCTGTAGGTGGCGCTGTGCAGGTGACTCATGAACATGCAGACGTGTCGGGGGACGGACCGTTATGACATGAAAAAAATTTGAGGACGTTAGGACGATGCGCGGCGCGAAGTTTTAAGCATCCGTTACAATGTCGTTCAACTGAGCATGCTCGGATTCAAACTGCTACTTACTCTTCTGGATTAAAGATTACTCAATATTTATAGTATATGTGCAGTGAATACAAATTAGTTAAATTCTATGCACAAATACACAATAAAACGTACTCTTTTCATACAGTTCGATTGTTACATGATAAAAATGAGTAAATATTTATGTTTTTACTTAAGAAATTCTAGTATTCTCTTGATTTTAATATTATTAAGTAGAAAATGTTACAGGTAATTTAGTACATTTTAGAGTTCGTTTTTTCAGTGTATAAAAGGTCAATCGCAAGTCAATCAGGACTCACTGCACTACATGAAGTGTACTAGTAAAGTATTAGAAGCATCAGACTTTTAATCTGAGGGTCCAGGTTCAAGTCCCAGTTTGTTGCCAACAGCCAATTATAAGTAGACACAACACAGGTTTACCAGGTCAGGTCACTAACGTGAGTGTTTGCTGTGTTGAGTTGGCTTTCCCTCACAACATTTTAATCCTAAGTGGGACTGACATTCCAACAAGTAGCTTCTTCAGTTCTGTGATGACAATGTTGTTCCTCAGCCAACCAAAAATATTCCAAAATATCTCCTTTCCAGGGATAGCACACCAAAACTATGAACTGAGCAGCACTGGAGATGCTCTGCTCTGTCGATTCATCCAACTGAAAGGAACATTTCTTACATAATTGCAGTCTATCCAGCAGCTGTGACTGAATGTCAGCTGAGAGATCTTCTCTTCTCCCCCTCACCATGTCATTTGAAAACATTACAACTACCAGTGTATTAGCTCCCTAAAGGATAGTGCACAGGAAGTTAAACAGCACATTGATTCTGGTGGGACTTGAACCCACAACCTTTGAATCACTTCTCCTGTGTTTAACTAGAAGTCCAATGCACTATCCATTGTGCCAGAGCCACAAAGCTCTCAATTTTTTTGTCCTAGAATGAAGGGCAGAAATCCGGAATAAGCAGCAGCATTCCAAGATAGTCATCAGTATTCCGGAATTATACGCAGAATTCAGGAGTAACAGTCAGTATTCTGGCACGTCAGCAGTCCTGAATGGAAGGCAACATCAGCAGTGGCTTAGTGGTAGAGCAGGGTTGTCCAAAAACTGGAAGGTTGGTGGTTCAATCCCAACTTCTCTCTAGTCATTGTTGTGTGACCTTTACCCACATTGTCTCCAGTAGATTCACTAGTGTGGTGCTCCTTGCTGGTCATTGTATGACACTGCTTGGCAGCAGCCTTAAGCAATTTCCCTTCTGGGATTATTAAAGTATTAAAAATTCAGTATAACAGAGGTTGCAGCATCACTGAGTTTCCCCTCAGGGAAGCTGCTTTTTACTGCTCTTTTTTACTGCCACCCTGGATATATGCAGTCCAGTGCAGTGAGGCATGCTCTGTTCTGTACAATGGAGAAGCCAAACAACTACTCCAAAAACTGGCCTTAAGTGTTTGTCAAAGTTTGTCTTCAAACAAGATGCTTATTCAGTTTATTCAGGAAACCAATTTATTGAACTGGTTGCATAAAAAAATGTTTTTTCGACATACACACAAATCAACATGACAGATCTCAGTGTCAGCTGTCAGTTCACATTCAATAGTACACAGAAATAAAACCTACCAAGGAACATTTTCAAACAAATAGTTCAGTTGGTCACACCTGTTTGGCAAACATTTGACTTATTTGTGTGGGTTCTCTTGTGGCCAATTAAAACACTATTTTGTCTAAAACATTTCCACCATAATTTGCAAGATAATGGCTTCTCATCTGTGAGTTCTCATATGGACAGTTAAGTAACGTTTTTGACTGAAACATTTGTCACATGTTTTGCAAGAAAATGGCTTTTCACCTGTGTGGGTTCTCATGTGGGCAGTTAAAGTGCTATATTGACGAAAACACCTGCCACATGTTTTGCAAGAATGTGGTTTCTCACCTGTGTGGGTTCTCATGTGAATAGTTAAATGGCTATATCGACTAAAACACCTGCCACATGTTTTGCAAGAATGTGGTTTCTCACCTGTGTGGGTTCTCATGTGAGTAGTTAAAGTGCTATATTGACTAAAACACCTGTCACATGTTTTGCAAGAATGTGGTTTCTCACCTGTGTGGGTTCTCATGTGAGTAGTTAAATTGCTATATTGACTAAAACACCTGCCACATGTTTTGCAAGAATATGGTTTCTCCCCTGTGTGGGTTCTCATGTGAATAGTTAAATCATTATTTCGACAAAAGCATTTGCCACATGTGCTGCAAGAAAATGGCTTCTCACCTTTTCTACCAAGTTTACATTTTACAGATTTTTTTCCTGGAGGAGAGTTGTGAGAGACAATCCTGTCACAGCTTGGTTCTAGTTCCTTTCATTAGCAACAGTCAATATAGAGGGCTCAGTCTCCTCTCTCAGTTCATGCTGCTCTTCCTCATGACTGCTGCAGAGAACATGCGGTTCCTTTCTAACCTGTGGGAGCTCTGGTTCCTCCCAATCCAGGCTGTGGTTTCTGTTCTGGTTACAGAGCTGCTGGTCAGCTAGAATCAGCCCTTTCTCCTTAAAATTGTGTTGAGTGAGATCTAAAGGGTTAGAAGAAACAAGAAAACATGTTTCACAGTTTTGATCATTGAGCTTAATATAAACGTTGCACAGAACTGAGTAGGATCCTGCATGAGTCACTGGAATCACTGCTTGTTTGCAGTTTCACATACCTGTTCTGTGTAACTTTATCTTAGGTGTCAGCAGTGGGTCCTGATGGTTGATCTCTTCTTTGTATTGGATGACAATCGGTTCAAAATGGTCCAGACTGGATTTTTTTTCCTGGTTACAGATCTGCTGGTCAGACAGGATCTATTCCTCCTTACAGTCATGTTGTTGAGGGAGAACTGGAGGAACATGGACACAAAGCAGTGCTCTCAAGTTTTCAAGTTCAAGCTTAGAGTGAGTTTCCCAGTACCCCTTTGATATACTGCTGTATCATCAACATTGTTATTTAATACTTTTATTTTATTTTATTTTTTTTTTAGATACTGTATTAATCCCAGAGGGAAATTCGTTACGGCTGCTGCACAAGCAGTGTCATACAATGACAGGAGATGGTGGCTCGGCCATACGCCGCACCTCCGCCTGGTGCTTGTCCATCAGGTCACGAAGTTGCGCTCGCATCACGTGTTTCTCTGCCTCCATTTTGGATTCAAGACTCTCTCGTTCGACTTGCAGCCGCCGCAGTCGCTCCGTCAGCTCCTGTGTAATATGTATAATATGTATTATACATATACATATTTATAATCAAACTACTCTATTTATTTACAAAATCATACATTTTGATGTTTTTTCTATTGATTTTATACTGTGCACAATGGTAGAAGTTGATGAAGCACAAGGTAAAATAAATACTAAAAAGCTCCAGTAGATGCGATAGACTGTAGACTCTCTGCATCAAGTCAGTCAGAGGTGAGTCCTGTCCAGTTTAATAACAGCATCATGTTTTGTGTGGAGGAACAGTGATTTTCTTTTTAAGGAGGACATCAGGTGTAACCGTCTGACCAGACAAGCTACTGCTGTTATGTTGACTGCAAGAGAAAGCACCATCTTTCACAGGTCTGTCTACATACAACATTATTACATCTGTTTTGATTTGTGGCTCTGTTGATTATCTGCATGTCAAGGACAAGCCTGACTCTCACTGAATGGTGCACATCTGGGCTGATGCCTGCAATTGAAAACATTGTGTTTCAAATATTGTGTATATATATTGAAAATAAAAAATACATTTACAGTGACCCTATTAGTCAATGAGCTGCAGCATATTTCTCTATGAGATGTGATGTTTAATAATTCCTTGTATTTGCTCTCTGCTATCTAATTAGGATTTGAATGTACTTTGAATGCCTTAATAATGAGTTAAATAGCATCATTGTGTTGATGTTAATATAATACACTTTGTAATAGAGATTGCATGCTAATAAATTAAAAACATGGACTGCTTGTATTTAATTTGCTCTTATTTCTTGTCTGTTCTGCAGAGGTGTGAATGATGTCTTGGCAGCAATGCAGCAATATCAAGCTCTGTTGGTGACTAGTCTGAGGAGTCAGCTACAAACTGTATTTCAACATCAGGGAAGTGAACTTGAAAAGGAAGCGTTGGCAGTATTGGACCAGATTGAGGATCCATTCACATCTGTTTGGACAGCATACAGGCAGGACAATGTGATTAAGAACAATGTCAAGTGTGTGGAGTCAGAGGATCTTTCTGTTGGCTATACCGCCTGCTGCAGAAAAAAGGGACAAAAAGGGTTCTTGCCACAGCTCCTGAATGTTTTCATTACATACCTCTGATTACAAGTTCAGAACAGTTATTGTCCCATCCAAATATAAATAAATAATGTGTTGTACACTGTGGTGTGTGAATATTGCTCCTATCAGAAGTGGTTATTATACAGTCTGACAGCAGCTGAGGTTGTGTGTAATGACGCAGCTCACCAGCAGAGGGCGTGTGAAGGAGCAACAAGCAGGAAACTACAGAGGAGAAGAGACACAACAAAGATCAGAACAGACACACTCAGCTCTTCTCTCTGAGACCATGATGATACCGTCACATATCATCACTGCACATGTTTTTGGCTGCACGTCTGGAAATGAGAGGAGACAGAACATTATCATACATGTTGCATGAGTAAAGTCACATGACATGCACCACTGTAAATAAAGGAAACCACATATTTTTAAGACTCTTAGAGCACAGAGCCCAAGAAATAATATAATCTAAAGCTCACAAGACACAAGACGAACAGAACAGAACAGAACAAATACTTTATTTATCCCAAACTGGGAAATGTTTTCTATTGCAGCAGCAATGTACAGGGTCAGTATCATCCTATCTGCTGGTAAAAGTCTTTCTCCCCGTCGGGGAATCGAACCCCGGTCTTCCACGTGACAGGCAGAGATACTATCCACTATACTAACGAGGAATGTTGACAACCACCATCTGTCATAGCAGCAGCCACCTGGTGCGGTCATGTGTCAGCTGGGGTGTGACGGAGTGGCTACGTCAGTAACTGTGGGCAGACTGCAGGTGTGTGTGCACCCATACACACACAGGTCCCAGCTGAGAGCAGCCGGACCTTCCTGTCCTCCTGTCCATCGCTGTCCAAGGTGAACCGACACCACCAGACCACAGGGCCATTATTTATTTAGCAGGAAAGAAGAAGATGCTCTGCAGCATTCAGGTGTTATCAAGACAGCCCCTATAAAGGAGAGGTTCTGCTTCTCAGGAGGGTCACACCCTAATACAAGACCACTTCCTGTTATGCAACAAATAGACTTTATGATTCAATGTTGAGCTAATGCCACAGCCACAAAAAGACATTTCTCCCAGCTGCTAGACAGCAAGCCTTACCTAGACATGGAGGACAGTCTCCTCATGGAGGACAGTCTCCTCATGGAGGACAGTCTCCATGGAGGACAGTGATATGCAAAGTGTTCAGTCTTTGTTGACACAATTAGAAGAAATTATTGTTCATATCTTTACCAATGTCAAACTAAGAAGAACATGTGCTTTGTGTTGTTCTTCCACCGACTGACACATGAAAAATAAGAGGTCACACATGGCTCGTTGGTCTAGGGGTATGATTCTCGCTTAGGGTGCGAGAGGTCCCGCATTCAAATCCCGGACGAGCCCTGATGTTTAACTTTGTTCCATTGGAGACCAACTCCTTGTTGTTGACTCTTTTCAGTTCCTCTCTAACTACCACACAGCTTTACAAAGCTAACAAAGTTCTATTCAGACTCATCCCAATCCAGAGCAGTTGTTCCACAGTAACACCTGCAGGAGGACGTCATCACCCAGTATGTGACCTGCACTGTGAGCTGTAAGGTCTTATACAGACAGGTGTGTGTCTGTCCTCATCAGGTCCAATCAGTATCATCAAAGACAGCTGGACTCAGATGAAGGTGTAGAACCATCTGAAGGACGATCAGAAGAAATGGACGCACCTGAGTTCAATATATGAGAGTCACAGCAAAGGCTCTGATACTTAGGACCATGTCATATTTCACTTTGTCTTTTTAATACATCTGCAAACATGTCAACAGCTCTGTGTGTTTCTGTCAGTATGGGGAGCTGTGTGGACATTAATGAGGAAAAATGAACTTCAATGATTTTAGCAAATGGCTGCAATATAACAAAGTGAAACATTTAAGGGGGTCTGAATACTTCCTGCACCCACTGTACACATTAAAAGACAGTGATGATCTGTTCTTATTGTCTAAACAGGAACAGTTGAAGCACAGCTTGCAGCCCCTGTATCTCAGGCTTCTCAGCTTCTCTTCAGATGTTTGGACGTTTCTGCTGGAACCTCTCATTTAATGACTCACATTTATTTATATGCAATTAATGAAGTTATAATCCAGTAGAGTGTATTTTGTCTGATTGCTATATTTATGTAATTCTTTAGTTTTCATTAACACTTTGGTGCATTTACTGGCACAGTAACTCACATTTTTTTCTCTGGCATTTATAATCTCTTTATATGTTTTGTTCTTTTCTAGTTCAATCTTAGTAAGTCTTACAATAATGTTTTTTTTCTGTGTCAACAGGACATTGTCAGACGTGAGATTATTTCCAGGTTGCTAACAAAATTAGAGTCAGCTCTTTCAAGAGCACCTCTTGACTTGAAAGAGCAAGAGCTGTACCTCTGGGAAGCACTTTCAAGACATGTAAATATCTCCGCTGAACTTGTATAGGCCGTAAACGAATTTCTCAGGCTAGTGACAGAGTACGCTGAATGTACAGAACTCACTAGGAACACCATTGAAATTGTAGGTGGAGAGATGGGGCGCCCTGCGTACGTTCTAGAGAGAGAAAGGATTACTGAGCTCCTGGACATGAATCTTACTGTGGACTGCATTGCAAAATTGCTTGGTGTTTCAGCCAGAGAGTGGCAGCATCAATGCACTGAGTGGATTCCATTGGGGTGCTCTCTAGACTAACTGGACTGGGCTGTGCGCATAGCATACTCTTTAAGGGATCCCTTTCTCTCTGGCATGTGGACACTGTAGGGTGAAAGAATTTATTCTGCACGGTGTTGACATGCAGTGTGTTCAGATATACAAGTATTCATGTTTATATGTGTTTATTGCTTAATAATGTGATTATGTGTTAGAATATTTTATAGAAAATCAAAGTAATTCGAGGATACTGAATGTATTAAGAAGTAATTTCATAGTGTGTCATATAACTTTGTTTTCTGCAGTTCAGGCTGTGGCAGATGAGATCAGTTGTTTTTCTGCTCTCTGGAGCTTCGGTTGGTACGAGATGGTCATAAATTCAGACTAAGGACAGCAGCACCTCTGACCTGATAAAAGCCAGATTTTAAAGGAATGTGTTTTTCTCCTGAGTGCCCAGTTTATGGTCATCCCTAGATCGGACTCACAACCTATGAGATTTAAGGAATTGGAGTTTTACCTTATTAGGGAATAAACACTAATAGTCTATTCGCTGTATGAACCAGGTTCTGCAGGGGGATAGTAGATGCCCCTGTGGGCCGGCAGGCAGGAACGCCCATGTGGTATATCAATGTGTGAATTCCATGTCCAGTTGTTGTTGATGAGTTGTTCTTTGTTGTTCGTGGTTGTTCTTGCCTTGTTCTTTGTATCTCAACAACCCAGAGCTCTGCGACTCAGAATTTGCCTCATTGTTTAAAAAATCATAATTTTGAGACCAGAATTTATCCGCTCCTTCCTTACAAACTAATTCAGGGGGTGGTCAGAAGAACAAGGGGATTTTCACCCCGACAGCAGCCATGGAAACATTTAGTGCTATTGTTTGTGAGTTTTACCCAGACCCACCCACTGAGGTCCTCCACCACATATAAACCATGTTTCCCACCAAACAGAACTGATGAAGCTGCTTGGATGAGCAGCGAAACGTCTTCAAGAAAACTCTACAAGTCCAGACGCCTTGCTTCAATCTTCTCTACGTATTAACATATCATATTTTCACAGCAGTTTTAAGGTGTGTACATACTCCTAAAGGTTAAATTAAGAATTTTTGTTGGTGCAGTAGTCAGCGCGCATATGTTTTATATATTATATTTATAATATAAATTATATAAATAACAATAATATTTATATATTTTACGTATCCTGTGGATATATTTTATTTCTAACATGGCACCACCATGCGACAGTCGTCTTGTTTATTCAAGAGAAGAACTTTTTGCACTGCAGACTAACGTCGGAATGCAGCACAACGTCCCGGCAGAGCTGAGGAGGAAGTACAGGGGCTGCAAGGCAGGAGGAGTAAAGGCTGCACGTAGACGTTTTAAGCCAGTGATCCCCTCGGTAATAATGGGGAACGTGAACTCACTACCGAATAAGATGGACGAGCTGACTTTAACCATGCTTCCCTGGACTCCACCTTGACCTCCTTCTACCAGGCTGTAGACTGTCCCACAAGGCAGAACAGAACAATAGACCTGCTGTACACCAACGTGAAGGACGCCTACAGAGCCACCCCCCTCCCCCCCACTTGGAAAGTCTGACCATAACCTGGTCCACCTGCAGCCACAGTACACCCCCCTGGTCAAAAGGATGTCCAAAACCACTCGTTTAAACAGGAAGTGGTCCCCTGTGCAGCCCTCTCCCCACCTATCACCCCTCCCCCCATCTCAACACCCTTCGCTGCTACTGGACAAACTGAGGGAGATGTCTGTGGACCACTACTTGGTGTCCTGGATTGCTGACTACCTCACGGAGAGACCGCAGTACGTCAGACTAAAGGACACCACATCAGACACTGTCATCACCAGCACCGGAGCTCCCCAGGGGACGGTGCTGGCCCCCCTCCTCTTCACCCTTTACACCTCAGACTTCTGCTACAACTCAGAACTGTGTCACATCCAGAAGTTTGCAGATAACACAGCCATCGTGGGGTGTATCAGGGATGATGGAGAGGATGAGTACAGAAGTGTAGTCAGCGACTTTGTCACCTGGTCAAGTGAACCATCTCCAGCTTAACACCTCAAAGACTAAGGAGCTGGTCATCGACTTCAGGAAGTCCAGCCCACAGCCACACCCAGTGACCGTCAGGGACGACGAGGTGGAGATTGTAGGCAACTACAAGTACCTCGGGTTGTGGCTGGACAACAAGCTGGACTGGACATGCTGTACAGATCACCTGTACAAGAAGGGCCAGAGCCGACTGTACTTCCTGCGAAGACTGGGAGCCTTCAACATCTGCAGGAAACTCCTGTGGATGTTCTACCAGTCTGTGGTGGCCAGTACACTTTTTTATGCTGTTGTCTGTTGGGGGGGGGGGGGGGTAACATAAACAAAAGGTGTTAATTTTGTTCACGAATCATTTTCGTCATAGTTTTCGTTAACGACCTTTTTTTGCTGATAAAAATGAGACGATAACTAAATAAAAACTAACGCACGGTGCCAAAAACGAAGACGAAATGTATTGACACTTTCGTCAACGAATAAAAACGAGACGAAATTATTGATTGAGACGAGATTCAATCAGAGCAAAGTTTGTTTGTGGGAGGGAGGGACGAATCAGGAGACGGCGGCAGAGAGCCAATCAGAAGTGATCTCTCTGCGTAAGGACGTTACCCCACGATGCTGGAAGAAGGCGTACTCATGCATGGTAACACAACACAGGAGAAGAACAGACACACGGACATGTTTGATGTCAAGACAAACAAGATGGTCCAAACCGTGTGGAGCGACTATCAGCGGTAAAAACACAACAAACCTGAAGCGACATTTGCAGACGAGTCATCGTAACTACCGTTCATACACGTGACAAAATCTATAAATGAAGACACCGCTGCTGATGGTTTACAGCATGTGCACTGTTTCTAAGTTGTCACTGAAGTGTTTTGCTGTAGTTATGGAGTATTCATGAAGAAGGTCATGACTGAACAGTGTATTCAGGGAGAGCAGCTCACTGTTCACTGGGTCTTTTGTGACAAGGACATAGCAATTAAATAAAGAGGTGTTTGTTTCAAATAACGTTAAAGCTGTGCCTGTTTTTATTGCACAATAAAACCTTAATTATTTCATGAAAAAATGTGACTAAAATCAAATGGCATTTTAGTCACAAGACTAAAATAAAAACTAAATCAGAAATTGCTGCCAAAATTAACACTGGCTAACAGGCTGGACAGACTTATCAGGTGGGCTGGCTCTGTGGTCGGCATGAAGCTGGACTCCCTGGTGACAGTGGCAGAGAGGAGAACACTAAGAAAACTCCTGTCTATTGTGGACGATGCCAGTCATCCTCTGCACACTGTCATCAGCGCTCAGAGGAGCCTGAACAGTCACAGGCTGCTCCTCCCCAAGAGCAGGACCAACAGAGACTCAGAGACTCCTTTGTCCCCCGATCCATCAAACTCTACAACTCTGCTTTTGGCAGGAGGGGGAGAAGGAAGGGAGTACAGCCCGCCTGATACATGAACACATGTGCAATAATTTATATGTGCAATAATCCATCTGTACCATTTATGCTGCTGTGCAATGTTTGTAAATAATTCCTTTACATTACTGCACTATATCACATGACCATCTATGGTGGTGTGCAATGTTTGTAAATAATTCCTCTTATCTTTTATTTTTTTTACTGCACTATATTCTATTTCATTCTATTTTATTTTATTCTATTTAATTCTTGCTCTGACTGTTGGTGTTGTAGTGCTGCTGGTACCCAAATTTCCCCGAGGGACCTTCCCAAAGGGATTAATAAAGTATATTCTATTCTATGTGGAGGAGGGATTGATTTTGGAATGAGGAGGCTGCAACCTGCGATGGCACCACTAGATGTCAGCTTTTCACAGCATTGGTGGTTCAGTGGTAGAATTCTCTCCTGCCACGCGGGAGGCCAGGGTTCGATTCCCGGCCAATGCAATGACCCTTTTAACTGAGACACCATCACTGGTAGTGAAGGTGTCACAGGAAGAATTACTGTGATGTTTTACCTTTAGAGCCTTTTTATAGAACACATTCATTTGATTTGAATTAAGAATGTTAGTTGGTGCAGTAGCCAGCATGAGCACTGTAGATGTCTTTATTTAAAAAAGAAAAAAGACCATATTTCACCTCTTTCTGAGCCTCGTTAATGCAGTAGGCAGCGAGTCAGTCTCATAATCTGAAGATTGTGACTTCAACACTCACAAGGGGCACTTGTTGTTGTGCACTTGTCATGTTTGTATCATGTTTGCTCCTCTCTCTCTCTCTCTCTTTCTCCTTCATCCTCTCTCTCTCTCTCTCTCTCTCTCTCCCTCATCCTCTCTGACTAGCAGCAGGACTGGTTCCCCCTTAAGTTGACGGGTCCTGCTCAAGGTTTCTTCCTCTTAAAGGGAGTTTTTCCTTGCCACAGTGCTCTTAGGGGGGTTCCTGTGAAGCGCTTTGAGACAATGTCTGATTGTAATATGCGCTATATAAATAAAACTGAATTGAATTGAATTGAAATTGTTTTAGAGCCAGAATACAGATTACAAAGAGCACACTGTATGTTTACATGTCATTCAGGTCATATTCATAGAGACCACTGAAGCAAGGCGTCTGGACTTGTAGAGTTTTCTTGAAGACGTTTCTCTGCTCCTCCAAGCAGCTTCATCAGTTCTAACTGTTGGTGGGAAACATGGTTTATATGTGGTGGAGGACCTCAGTGGGTGGGTCTGGGTAAAACTCACAAACAATAGCACTAAATGTTTCCATAGTTACCTGTGATGATCTGGCAAGCAGACTTGCAGAATGAAAAGCATTCCAGAATGAAATTCAAAATTCCAGAATGAAAGGCAGAAATCCAGAATAAGTGGCAGCATTCCAGAATAGACATCAGTATTCCGGAATGATAGGCAGAATTCCCGAAGAACACTCTGTATAGTGGAACAGAAGTCAGCAAGACATCATTCTGGAATGAAAAGCATCCCAGAATGGAAGAAAGCATTCCCAAATGAAAGGCAGAAATCTAGAATGAGAGCATCCTGGAATAGACATCCATCCACCCACTCCAGAATGATAGGCAGGATTCCGGAATGGTAGACAAAATTCTGGGATTAAACCCCTAACCCGACAGCGGCCTGTGATGTCATGGAAGCGTGCGTTCCAAAATGGAAGGCAACATTCCAGGACAAAAGTCAGCATAACAGAATGAAAAGCAGATTTGCAGGATGAAAGACACCATTCCAGAATGAAAAGCATTCCCTAATGAAAGTCAAAATTTTGGAATGAAATGCAGAAGTCCAGAATAAGCGGTAGCATTCCAGTATAGACATCAGTATTCCGGAATGAATGGCAGAATTCCCGAATAACATCATAACGTCATTTAATAGGGCTCGACCGATTAGCTCGATCCCCATACGGCCAATCTGTGTTTTCATTGTTGAAGCGTGGACATGCCTGTTTCACTTACTGTGTGCTGGTTGGTACATTGGACTCAAGGATTGGTTTTTGAAGACACTCCTCCAAGTGGTGTCTTCAGTTCTGCTACTATTCTGGTTGGGAATCTGAGTTTTATGTGTTCAGGATCTCTGTGGGTGGATCTTGCAGGAACTCAGACTTTTAATCTGAGGGCCCAGGGTTCAAGTCCATGTTCAACACTATATATTCCTAACCAGAAATCTTTGTACATATCTTTACCAATGTCAAACTAAGAAAAACATGTGCTTTGTGTTGTTCTTGCACCGACTGAAACATGAAAAGCAAGAGGTCACATGTGGCTCGTTGGTCTAGGGGTATGATTCTCGCTTCGGGTGCGAGAGGTCCCGGGTTCAATTCCCGGATGAGCCCTCTTCTTTCAACTTCAGTAGATTGAATGTCTGTCTTACAGCAATAATCTTTAACCCAAACAAGTTCATATTCCAACTTAGACCCTGTAAACAGCAGTCTGCTCAAACTCCTAGGAGCAATCTACAACTGATATTGTTTATTCAAGAGAAGAAGTCTTTGCACTGAGGACTAAAGTCAGAATGCTGCACAAGGTCCAGGGAGAGCTGAGGAAGAAGTACAGGGGCTGTTCTGCACGTAGACATTTTAAGCCAGCGATCCCCTCGGCAATAATAAGGAACGTCAACTCACTACTGAACAAGGAGATCAGGAGATCTGCCTCTGTCCTACCCATCATCTGCCTCTGCTTGAAACTACTGTTGGTAAGTTTTCTGTCTTCTATTCAATAAGTTTATTATCTTTATGTGAAACAATGTGCATGCCTTCAGATAAATGGACCTTGAGTTTAGGAAGAAATGTCAGTCATTGTTCATGTTGGGGTAGACAGGCTACAAACAGCTAAGATTAGTTAGCATTCGTTGTAGCTAACGTCTATGGTCGCGTCATATAGCTGTCAGAGGTAAGTGGTGAACACGGTTAGTACTTGGAGTTTTCTACACAGGCACGTTGAATTCATCCTTAATACACTGAGAGCGCAGCTCGCCGCCATCTAAAACAATCCAAAAGTGCTTTGCTTTACTTTTGTAGTGTAGCTGGCAGGCTAACGTTAGCTCAGAGCTAACGCTCTGTGTTAGCCTAAGCAGCACTTGTATGCAGGGGTACAGCCAGTGCTTAAGTGTAGTTAATGTGAAACAATACAGTCGTGATTTATTGAAGTGAAGCAGTCGGCATATTTTCGCGATATATTTTATTTTTTATATATTTTTTGTCTGCTGGTGGGTGCCTGCTCCCCTGCGCATCGGGCTGGAACTGCGCCGTACATGACAGAGAGCAGGGGAGACCTGTAAACGTGCTGAAATGACTTTGTTTAGTAAAAGGAAAAGGTATAAATGTGTTCTATAGTAAGGGACCATTAAATGACTTCTGTTGTGATCTGGCGCTATAGATAAAAATAAAATAAAAATAACTCATTGGATGAACTCTTAAACTTAAATTGTGGGAGACTTCCAATAAATCCAATAAATATGGGTAGCCCCAACTCAATGTGATGTATTTGAGTTGGACCAACATGATTTTTCCATGTTGGTCCAACTCAACCTAAATAATACCTATTAAATTATATTTGATTAAAACGAGTTGAGATTTCAGATTAAAGTTTTGGGTGGACCTCAGAGGCTTTTCAGATTTGAAATTTCATTGTGAAATTTGGGAGTGGCTGCTGCAGCATAACATCTTTAACATATTTATTACATGCATACCTCTAATATATAATCTCATTTTATGCTCTTAATGACTGTAGCTAATTATATACTTGGTAATCAATTACAGCATCTCATTGTTATTTGGTCAATGAGATCTGACTCTTTTCTGACTTCTTTTATTTTACAGGATGCTGTATGTGGAAGTGTGCAGAGTGCAGTTTGGAACCAGGTACTTTTATGCATCTGCAGCTTATCATACACCACTGCATGCAGATGTACTTTAATACATGGATTATGCTACTACTAAATCACATTTTTACTTGTCCATGGTAATTAATGAATGTAAAATGAAAACTCACATTTCTTTATAGCCATTCAAGTCTGTGTGAGAGTAACTACAACTAACAATACTGTTTGTACTACTACTGTTTTCAAGGTGAATGATGACTTCTTGCAGATCACCACAAAGCCGCTGCATTGAAGTTCATGCGCTGGTGTTCTGCCCGGACCCTGGAGGGTCCGCTGCCTCGTCTTCGCTGGTGTTCTGCCCGGAACCTGGCGGGTCCGCTGCCTTGTCTTCGCTGGTGTTCTGCCCGGACCCTGGAGGGTCCGCTGCCTCGTCTTCGCTGGTGTTCTGCCCGGACCCTGGAGGGTCCGCTGCCTCGTCTTCGCTGGTGTTCTGCCCGGACCCTGGAGGGTCCGCAGCCTCGTCTTCGCTGGTGTTCTGCCCGGACCCTGGAGGGTCCGCAGCCTCGTCCTTGCTGGTGGTCTTCCGCCCGGACCCCGGAGGGTCCGTGTCTCCCTCGCTGGTGGTCTTCCTCCCGGACCCCGGAGGGTTCACGTCTCCCTCGCTGGTGGTCTTCCGCCCGGACCCCGGAGGGTCCGCGTCTCCATCGCTGGTGGTCTTTTGCCCGGACCCCGGAGGGTCCTCACCCCTGTCCATGCTGGGCTTCCGCCCGGACCCCAGTGGGCCCTCACCCCTGTCCATGCTGGGCTTCCGCCCGGACCCTGGAGGGTCCTCAGCCCTGTCCATGCTGTGCTTCAGCCCGGACCCTGGAGGGTCCCTGTCCCCTCCGTTTCTGACTCTGCCCCCCAAGCACCCCAGCCTCTCGTTTTATGGGACCTCTGTGTCTGTTGCCCTGTTGGCCCATGGCCAGGGCCTTCTTGAACTCTGAGACCTTTTTTCCTGGACTCTTGAGACTTTGAATTCTGGGCTTCCTGTGTTTTTGTTTGTACCCTTGTTTTGTGTTTTTGGAACGTCTGGGAGCCGTTCCTTGAAGGGGGGGTTCTGTCACGACCTGGTGTTATTTATGGTTTTGGTTTTTCTTGGTTTGGGTTTTTAGGTTGATCTGTGTTTAGTTATTGTTATTTTCCTGCAGTTCTGGTGTTTTGTTTCCTTGGGTTTGTGTTTAGCTGTCTAGTCTTGTCTTGTGTTTCCTGTTTTACTTTGGTAGTCCTGTCCTCCCTGTGTATTGTCTTGAGTTTTGCTTCCTGTGTTTTCCCTCCTTGTATGATTACCTGCCCTGCCCTCATGTGTGTCACCTGTGCCTCGTTGTCTTCCCTGGTCCCTTTGTATATAGTCTGTGTCTTCCCCTTTGTCCTTGCTAGTTCGTCTCGTCTGTGTGGGCTTTGCTTCTTTCCCGGTCTCGTCCATGCCATGCCATGCTATGCTTTGCCCAAGGTAGTCTCCTTATTCATGTTATGTTTTTGAACCCTCGCTAAGTTTCCTAGTTTTTGCTTTTCTAGTTTTGCCACGTGTAGTGTGATTTTCAGTTAGTTATTTTGTACTTTACCTTTTGACCACGACAAGTGTGATTTTTAGTTTTGTATTATTTTGCCCTCCTGGCCTTTAAATAAAAGACTTTTTTGGATTTTAACCGCTCTGCGTCCTGCAACTGTGTCCTCTCCTCACACAAAACCCTGACAATATGTTTAGGTTGAGTTGGACCAACATGATTTTTTCATGTTGGTCCAATTCAAATACATTATATTGCATTAATGTACTTGTTTTGAGTTGGGGCTACCAGTATTTATTGGATGGAAAAACTCAATTTAATTGAGTTCATCCAATGAGTATAGGTTAAAAAAATGAGTGATATTTAATCACAATAAATATACAGCAATGCAGTGATTAATGTGATTAAAATTTTAATCATGTGACGGCACTAGTTCAAACGTTTGCGTTCAAAGAACAGATGACCTACCAGTGGATGTCATGGTCATGGTTTTCTGCAGAAAGTCTCGTTCATTTTCTAACATGGCAACCTTCTCCTTTAGAGTTTTCTGTCAACAGGCTCTTGTTCTGACTTTTGCAACCCTCACCTCTCATTAACGCTGGCTTCCAATGATGTGTGTCTGGGTGCGTACACACTGCGTCACACCCCAGCTGATACATGACCGCACCAGGTGACTGCTGCTATGACCTATGTTGGTTGTCAGCGTTCCTTCCATTCCATTACAGCAGCATGAAAACAAGGTCCTGAGCAGCATAACAACAGATAAAGTAGAAATAAAGACTATGTACAGAGCAACCATAAGATATGCAGATATACAGATGAGAAATGTACAGAGATGTATTATGTCCTGTTATGATATCATGAAAAACTCTGAGTATTACACTGTAGGTGAGGATGTTATTGCACTAAGAGAAAAAACACTGTACTGTTTCCCCATCAGTGTCACTGGGTGTAAACATGGTGATAAAGTACAGAGGTTAGAGTACAGATGGACTGATGTTATACAGTCTGACCCCTGCCTGGACAAAAGTCTGTGGCTGAAGGAGACACCCAAGGTCCCCACTGTCTCATGTTTTTATATTTGACTCATTTTCACAGCACTTCATTAGTTTGTTATCGTAATCAGCCACCATGTACAGGTGCATCTCCATAAATGAGAATATTGTGGAAAAGTTCAATATTATAAACTAATGATGTCACACTGTGATCAGATGATGAACTCAAAACACCTGCAAAGCAGACACAATCATGGGGAAGACTGCTGACTGGACAGATGTTGAATAAATAAAAAATAGTCAGCATGGTTATCCTCGGGAGCAATAATGGGAATATGACTCCCATCCATCAACCCTGCACACTGAGGGAACCCATCAAGACGGGTATAGTGGCATAGTAGTGTAGTAGACCCACTAAAGGTTCTAGCAGTGGAAGTGAGTTGCGGATAAACCACAGATAGAAGTTGGCTCATTTCATACCTGTATAAAACCTCAACCACGAAGGGACTCAAACCCTCAATCTTCTGATCCTAAGTCAGACGCCTTATCCATTAGGCCACATGGTCTAGTGTGTTTGCCACATAAACTTTTCTTTGTCAGAATGTTATGGCATAGTGTTAATATTAAGAGTTTTTGTTGGTGCAGTAGCCAGCGCGAATAGAATAGAATAAAAACAGTTTACATATGAACAGTTATTGCACAGGTGAGTGGAGGGAGAAGTGGTCTGTAAGAAAACTGTACATAGTGCATCAGAAACTAAATAAATAATGTGTTGTACACTGTGGTGTGTGAATATTGCACCTATCAGAAGTGGTTATTATACAGTCTGACAGCAGCAGGAAGGAAAGACCTTCTGTATCTCTCCTTCACACACCGAGGGTGAAGCAGTCTGCCACTGAAGCTGCTCTGCAGAGCTGACAGGGGGTCCTGCAGGGGGTGGACTCATTGTCCAGCATCAGAATCAGAATCAGAATCAGAATGACTTTATTTATCCCAGAGGGGAAATTCTTTTTTGTTACAGACATTAGAAATTAAAGATACATTGAAATATATAATAAATATCTAAATACCTAGACAGCATTTAAATCCCTGAGTTGTATCTAAAGAACATATTCACTACTGTATAAAACCTTTCCGTAGTAAAGAGCAGGACATGAATGCACCAGTATGAATGTACAGTGTCTGAGTGACACTTCTACTCTTATACTCTGTACTTAACTGCATTTAATGTACCTTGATACCTCTGGCACAGGAATTTCCTTCGGGATTAATAAAGTCTTATCTTGTCTTATCTTACAGTTCAGAGTTCAGTAGTTTGATTGAGACAGGCAGGAATGACTTCCTGTGTCTCAGTGGTGCATCATGGGAGTCAGTTTTGTCAGGACCCTCCTGTCACCCACCTCCTGCACTGAGTCCAGAAAAAAGCCAGGTTTCTCTGACTATCCTTAACTGTGCTACATTGAATCAATGTGAGAGGTCTGTAAAGTATTTCTGTCTGACCTTTAATGTTTGATCATGTTTGATATTGCTACACTAGCAGAATTGATATTATAATATAGCAAACATTTATTTCCCAATTTGACTAATAGAATATCTATATTTGTATGTATATATTTGATGATATGAGAACTCTAATTTAGAACTATGTATGATACGATTTGTACTGTATTATTATTAGATAGATGGACTGTGTGCACATTAATTGGTCCTGTGCTGTGTGCAGGCCAGGGTTGATGGCGAGCTAGGATTGAGCTCTGCTTAGGCTCGAAGAATACGATTCAGCTCAACGTCTGGATCTGGCCCAGATCTCTTCTGGTTGGAGGAGTGGTAGGAGGCTCCTGCAGCCCCCTTTATTTTGAACTTTTGTCCCCTCGCTGCATGAAATGAACCTTATATTAGTTTACAGTAGCATAAAAAAGAGCTAACTCCTTTAACTTCTCTCATAAATACATCTGCAGTAAACACATGTTCTGTGACAAAACATAAGACAGAAAATACCTGAAAGTCTATACTGACAACAAGCTTTGTAACAACACAATTATCTTCTTCAGAGTTGAATTTATTTCTCCACCTGTCATAGTTTCAAGGACGTCATCCAAGCCACTTGTACATGTGAACTACTATGGATACAGGTCTGTGTTAAGAAGCCTCAGCAGAGGAGGAAATCTGAGGGTCGAAGGCATAAGGCTACATAAGGCTTTGTCTCCCATCTCTGACCAACCTTAACTGTCACTTTCCACAACAGCAGGCGAAACAAGACCATCATTTGTGAGAAACATGCTTATTCATGTCACATCAGTGCCTGAGAACAGACTGAAAAACAACAACGCTTATATTTTATAAAAGTACAAACAGCTGGTGTGCTGAATGCCAGATGTCCTTGTGTGATGGCAATGGCTTGCTGTATTTGATGCATATATGTGTGTCAAGTAAGAGCGTTTACTCAGACACAGAACTAGCTAAAGCCTAAATGTGAGGGCGCCTCATATTGGAAGTACATATACGAATTACAAGATTCTGCCCCGTATCAAGTCTGAGTGAGCATACGATATAGAAGCTAGGGTACCGTTTCATCACAAACCAATGTATATGTTCAGGATAACAGCATTTATAAAATATGCCCATTGTATTATAATATACAGACGGATTCTTGGAAATGTGTGTGTGAAAGATGCATGTCACATTTTTGCGTCATTCCTTTTATTACAGCAGTAGCCCCTACAGGTGCATTATGAGGCACTTGTCTGTTGATGTTGGGAGGACTGTGACCATGAGAAATCAATCCATCTCTCATACTATCCAGTATAATTTATGATGTTGAGTGACTGAACAAAGCAGCATCTGCAGGGATTAATGAGGTTTTTCTGATTCTGCACAATATGCACTTTAGGACAGATTTAAAATGGTGGTCAACCTCTACTCTATGAACCAGCTATTCACATTTCTTATATACATTTCTTGTTTACAATCTTCCAGTTTTTTTTTCATTTGACTCGCACAGGCTGCATGCACTCCCACCAGTCTCCTGGGCTTGAAATCTGCCATTTACAAACAGTAAGCGCCAGAGAGGAGGAAGGAGACGGCAATACCTCAGACAACAGCTCAGTCATTTCAGGGTAGGTGACTTCACAATTCCAATTAAGTCATTCAAATGGAAATATAATGAAATATAAAGAAAACAGAAACCTAGTCTGAAGGAAATATTGGCATTTGTAAGTCATACAAAATGTATGGTTTGTAAAAAAACTATAAAGCAAGGAGCAAAAACAAGTAAACACAGCGCTCAGAACCTGTGGCTGCACCTGGCGTGTGGAAACGATTCGGAATTAGAAAATTCTGAATGCAAGTTTGATAGAGCAGCATCTATTGAGCGTTTTAAGACTAAAATGGAGTCTGCAGCTTGAAATTTCTAGGAGGAGATACATTTGGCAGATGACACCGAAATTGCTTAATATTGGAAAAAAACGTGAAGTTGACCCGGAATGTCCTCTGGGAGATGAACAACAGATGAGCAACGGCAATCAAACAAAGAAGAAGAAAGAGGGTGAATAACAAGAGTTGGTTGCCTAGCAACAGAAATCAAACAAAAAAGATGAAAGAGGGTGAATAACAAGTGTTTTATTGCCTAGCAACGGCAATCAAACAAATGAACTGAACAAGGAGAAGAGATGTTTTATTACATCTGAATGGCTGCTGCTGAGTCTCTGAGAGCTTTTATCAGCGAGCGGCTAACTGCTGCTGCTGCTGAAATATTGGGAGTGTTTGAACAAACTATCGTCCAGTACGAGGGAGAGCTGGACCGTCAGCGCAAACTGCTGGATCTGCTCCTGAAGCCTGAGATCAAGCTACACAGAACAGGTATGTAAACATGACAATGTCACGGAACAACAACGGCTCTGTGTGAAAAGAGTGACATTAAGCACATAGTGTTTCTGACAGGAGGACACTGACTTCATGACTTGAAGCTACAAATGTGTCCCTCCAGCTGTTCTCTCTCTGCTTTAGCTCCTCAGAGCTCTGTGCTTTATTTATTTACCGTTGAAAACATCAGAGCAGCTGCTGTTATTTCTCAGTTAGCATCAGAGATGCAGCGATTGATCGGCCATGACCGGCATCCGCAGATCAGACTGAGATATGCCGATTTTATGCCGGTCAAGCGCGCCACATGATCGGTCGCGTCACAACCGTTAGCTTACCTTAGCTTAGTTTAGCTTAGCTTAGCTTAGTTTAGCCTAATCCACCAGCTCAATCCACTGGTGGAAGTGTGCTCACCTGTATGTGCGCATGTGTCTGCATCCTATGTGCAGACTGTGTGAAGTTACATTTAATCAGTGAATTAGTTAATGATTTGCTGCCTGTCAAATAAGATAAATAACATAAGGCTGTTTAGTTTGTTTAATTAGTTAGCAGCACAAACATGTTCATCTCTCCAGTTTCAGACTGCATGGTCTCCTAAATATACACATTGTGCTTCTGACGTCAACAGTAATGTGTTAATCTGTTAATCTCTGTATTATTTGTCTGTGCTTAATGCTAACTAGGAATGCCGATTCTGATTTCCAGTTTTTGATTGAGTTTGACCTGCTGTTGATTTTAGCTGATTACGATTTCATTTTTTCAAACCACTTTACAGTAGAGCTGCCGGACCCGAGCCTGTGTGCCCCAGTGTGGGCTTCACACACTAATAACTCTACTGTAATTGTTATAAAACAGACCATACACATCATGAAAGTGCAGTGTTATGGAACAACAACATATTGCAAACTTACCAGTGTTTCCTCTGCCATTATATATGGGAGCAGCTATTTTCTATATAGCAGCATTAAATTAAAATGGGCTCCAGCCTGAATAAATTACATTTGCATGCTTGTTTGTTTTCCTCTCTCTTTCTCCATGTCAGAGAGACTGGGTGACAAAAGGCGTCACTCCGGTGCATCGTAGTATATAAGGTGTGCAATGTCTGGCCGTCGGATTTTATATGGGCAGTTCTTATTTTTTTAAACTCATTGTGTAACGTTTAGGTGAAGTTCTGAGCAGACTATTGTCAGCTCACTGTCTGTGTCGCCATGATGCATCACATGGGGCTGTAGAGCTTGGACGCTGGGTACAACAACACAGAGGGCTCTGAAGCTGCACAACACCGGTGCAACACTTTTCACCACAAGACTAAACATGCTTACATATACAACCTGCTATCAGAGAGAGTCTGTGTCATACAAGTGAAGTTCTCTGCCTTTGCGTGTACACGGTGGCATTTTTTAAATTCACTGCAGCTGTCGGCACACAGCGGCCCGATGCGCACACACATACGCCGATATATACAAACACACACAAAGACATGTGCGTGAGCATACAGGTGAGCAGAATCCCACCAGCAGCTGTAGGAGCAGCTAAACCTCTTCGAGGAACTCTAACAAGTCCAGTTGTCCTACTTCAAGCTTTTCAGAGGAAATGACCTGGATGAATCATTGAGGTTCAGTTTTTGACAAATGAGTTACTATCATGGAGATCACATAAACTCTCTGTTTTCTTCTGTCCCTTTGCCCTGCAGATCTCCCTCAACAACACAATTTACAAGTGGAGGATGTTCTGGCTGACCAGCAGCTTTGTAACCAGAAGAAGAACTCCATTCTGGACCAGGAGGAACCAGAACCTCCACAGGTTAAAGAGGAACAGCAGGAGGTCTGCATCAGTCATGAAGGAGAGCAGCATGTACTGAAAGAGGAGTCTGATCCCTCTATAGTAACTGCTGCTTTTGATGGACCAGAACCAAACCATGACATGGTTCTCTCTCACAATGCTCCTCAAGGTAAAACGTCTCTAAAATGACAAACTTGTGCAAAATATTGTCCATAACCAGATCAAAAGTGTTTTTTTTTCTTTGTCAGAACCTGAATGTTTATTATTATTTCTGTTTATTAGAACTTTAATGTTGGTTCAGGTCATTTGGTTGTTCCAGGGCTTAGATCTTTCCATCAACACATTAGTCAGGGCTCTTGAGAGCAGGTATGGACTGGCCATCAGGCATACCGGGCAATGCCCAGTGGACCGGAACACATTTTTGGGTTGGGGATAATGTAATGAAAGGTTAGGGCTGAAACAAACCAGTGTTTTGGTACTCGGATACTCGCCGATTATTTTTGCGAATATTCAAGTACTCGGATCACGCGTAAATGTCATCGTTTTCCCATAGAAACAGCTGCAGCGTCAATGCTTCAGTCTAGGGCTGGGCGATAAAAATGATAATGTTAATTATCGCAATATAACTTTTTTCAATAACAATATGACAAAAGTTTGATAATGCTCAATAAATGTGTACACGTTGTGTGACGCTGCACATACGCATTGCATGCTGGGCTCTCGAGTGCTACATGTGGAGCTGCACCGTCACTGTGAGGAGCTGTGACTTGGAGGAGTGGTGAGAGAAAAATTAACGGCACAGACAACGTGGAAGACACAAAACGTCTGTAGTGTGGAGATATTTTGGCTATTTTGTTTTTGTTTGTTTAAATTATACCTAAAGCACTTAGAACTTGCACATGCAGCCACGTTACTTGTGTTTTATAATATTGCCCCTTCGAAGTCGACAAAAGCATGTTTTACAAAGTCGCTTACGGTTCAACTTTTGTTTTCTCCGAAAAGAGGACACTTTAGGCTTTCTATTAGTATACTCCGCTATGTCTCTGTCTTGTTTACAGGCTGTGTCTATGGGAAAGTCAGTGTCCAATCGGACGATGGAACAAGATCACAAGGTGCTCAAACTCCAATTGTAGAGCTTTCTGCTTTCTGCTCTCACGTGGTATATCAAAGATGGTTGATTCGACAGGAGATGTATCACCTCTGACTAGCTGGGTCATCTACACGGTTGAAAAGCAGCTCTGAATGCAATAATAGACATGTAGCCGACCGATATCTCAGCTGGAATGTCATCAAATTCAATAGAGCGAATCACACATTTTTTACTTATAGTGTAATAAATTTGTATGGGTTATGGTTCTACATTTTAGTACAGATATAGCGTGTAATATTGATTTTATGGAGATTTTATTAAGAGATATACACCTTAGTTTTTTGAAGAATTGGTCATGTCATGTTTTGACAAATAAAGAGAAGCTTAACACCACAATTAACCATCTGGTTTCTACAAACTGTTCTCCTCTAAATGTGAAATAAATATTTTATTTTTTTTTTTTTATTTTAGATACTGTATTAATCCCAGAGGGAAATTTGTTACAGTGTCATACAATGACTAGCAAGGCGCGCCACAGGCTAGGGTGAAGTGTCTTGCCCAAGAACACACAACAGTGACTAGATCGAACCACCAACCTTCTGGTTATTGGACAACCCTGCTATCCCACTGCGCCACTGTTGCCCCCAAAATATAGATCATATAGATTATACTTATCGTGTTAATTATCGATATCGACTGATATGGAAATAAATTATCATGATACATTTTTTGCCATATCGCTCAGCCCTACTTCAGTCCGCGACCTCCTCCATACCCGGCACCAAAATCGTGTGTCTAGGTGTCTGACCTGCAAACTGCTCACTTGCGTTTCGAACCCAGGACCTCTTGAACCCAAAACACTGATCATCCCGCTGCGCCACAAGAGAATCATTCTTAATGATGTCACTAACGAGTCGTCGAATGCTAAATTAGTTATCAATGCATTTTGCATTCGAATATTACTCGAGTAATCGTTGCAGCCCTAAAAAAAATAACCACAATGGTATTTGAGATGTTTGTATTAGTATTAGTATTAAATAACAATGTTGGTGATGCGGCAGTATACCAAAGGGGTACTGGGAAACTCACTCTAAGCTTGAACTTAGTTTATATTAAGCTCAATGATCAAAACTGTGAAACATGTTTTCTTGTTTCTTCTAACCCTTTAGATCTCACTCAACAACACAATTTTAAGGAGAAAGAGCTGATTCTAGCTGACCAGCAGCTCTGTAACCAGAACAGGAACAGCAGTCTGGATTGGAAGGAACCAGAACTCCCACAGGTTAGAAAGGAACCGCATGTTCTCTGCAGCAGTCATGAGGAAGAGCAGCATGAACTGAGAGAGGATACTGAGCCCTCTATATTGACTGTTGCTAATGAAAGGAACTATATTGAACTAGAACCAAGCTGTGACAGGATTGTCTCTCACAACTCTCCTCCAGGAAAAAAATCAGTAAAATGTAAACCTGGTAGAAAAGGTGAGAAGCCATTTTCTTGCAGCACATGTGGCAAATGCTTTTGTTGAAATCGTGATTTAACTATTCACATGAGAACCCACACAGGTGAGAAACCACATTCTTGCAAAACATGTGGCAGGTGTTTTAGTCGATATAGCCATTTAACTATTCACATGAGAACCCACACAGGTGAGAAACCACATTCTTGCAAAACATGTGGCAGGTGTTTTAGTCAATATAGCACTTTAACTACTCACATGAGAACCCACACAGGTGAAAAGCCATTTTCTTGCAAAACATGTGGCAGGTGTTTTAGTCAATATAGCCATTTAACTACTCACATGAGAACCCACACAGGTGAGAAACCATTTTCTTGCAAAACATGTGACAAATGTTTCAGTCAAAAAAGTAACTTAAATGTCCATATGAGAACTCACAGATGAGAAGCCATTTTCTTGCAAATTATGGTGGAAATGTTTTAGACAAAATAGTGTTTTAACTGTCCACAAGAGAACCCACACAAATAAGTCAAGTGTTTGCCAAACAGGTGTGACCAACTGAGCCATTTGTTTAATGTTCCTTGGTAGGTTTTATTTCTGTGTACTATTGAATGTGAACTGACAGCTGAGATCTGTCATGTTGATTTGTGTGTATGTCGGAAAAACATTATTTTTTTTATGCAAGCAGTTCAATGAATTGGTTTCTTGAATGAATTGTTAAATATTTTTTTTTAAAACTATATCAGCTGTCTCAGAATGTGATGGAGGTAAAGCATGCTGGGACATGTTCAATCAATTTTATTGCATTTCTGCAGTATCATTTCCTTAACATAGCATGTAACACTTAGACCGGCGTCTGCGCCCTGATTGTCTGTAGACCATTATCAATTAATAAATTCAAATTAATTCTATAATACCGGACTTATTTTTCTACGAAGGTTTGAATTTTGAGACTGTTTAAACAAGAGAGAAATGTGTGACAATGTGCTGCTATGTGGTGGCAGGGCAGCAAACAGGTGGGCCCTGGTAAGAAAAAGAGGGGCTGCCCAGCTGTAGCAGTGGTGTAAAACAGCTGACCCTGGCGAGACAGGGGGCTAACCCAGGCACAAGTAGGCACACACACATGGCCAGGTGCCATGGATGGACATTGGCAGAAGATTAAAAGATGAGTAGCAGTCAAGGAGGGGCTTGATGCTTTAGAAGGAAGGGATTATGCCTTGTTTTTGCAACCGGTTGCTGGCTCAGGTCTTCTTGTTGTATCATTTTTGTTCTGCAATAAAGACTCTGCTTCACTTGTCTTTTTGACTTTTTGAAGATGTGAGCTTTAGTGACCTCAGTTCTCATATTTCAAAAGAATGTACAGAACAACAACAATTTGTGTTGATGAAGATTCTCAGTCATCCAGGTCATCATACGTAGAGAAGATTGAAGCAAGGCATCTGGACTTGTAGAGTTTTCTTGAAGACGTTTCGCTGCTCATCCAAGCAGCTTCATCAGTTCTAACTGTTTGGTGGGGAAACATGGTTTATATGTGGTGGAGGACCTCAGTGGGTGGGTCTGGGTAAAACTTAAAAACAATAGCACTAAATGTTTCCATAATTACCTGTGATATTCTGGCTGACTGGGCCAGGTGTGTCTAACGACTGGCTAACGACTATGAAACTGCCGGAGGGGGACTGGTTGACAGCCCTTTGTTCTTACTGTGAGTATGTGCAAACTTCCTGGAATGGATGGAATCACTGCATTGTATGTGGTAGAAAGATGATGTCTGAGGCCACCACCTCTGTTAAGGGAAGGTTTTTCCAGCTTAACATAGATGCTTCCTTGACTCCTCTTTCAAACCACCTTTCCTCCCTGTCTAAAATGTGAACATTGTTGTCCTCAAAGGAGTGTCCTTTGTCTTTGAGGTGGAGGTGAACAGCTGAGTCTTGTCCTGAGGAGGTGGCTCTCCTGTGCTGAGCCATTCTTCTGTGGAGTGGTTGTTTAGTTTCTCCAATGTACAGATCAGAGCATTCCTCACTGCACTGGACTGCATATATCACATTGCTGTGTTTCTCCCTCTAAATGTTCACATCTAGCGACTCTAGCCTCTGTGTCCTTACTGCAGGTGGACTCTGTAGCTCTCAGCACTGCTTCACCTTTCAGACAAACTTTCTACTGCCTCTATAATCTAACCAACATTGCATGGAAACACTAGCAAACCTCTGGTAGCTGTGTCATGTTATTTTAGACCCTGTTCACACAGATTCGCTGGAATCTGGCCAAGCTCTGAACGCAAATGCGGCTAGCGACTCCCGCTAGCACCGTCAAACTTCCAGGTTCGCGGGGAGGGTATCCAGGCCGCGTACAAAAACACTAGAAAGGAATAAACTAGTTACACTAACCAGGGACTCACATTTCTAACTTTACATGCAGTTCTAGAGGAAAAGACCAGAAGAATGCAGAGCTGCTGAACCTTATTGTAGTCCTGCTGCAGTGGATCCACACGTCCTGCTGGAAAGTTGTCTGTAGCAGTCAGACACACACTGACTCGTACTGTTAGATTCACTGAGAGGAAGTTTATATTTCACTTTGAAGCTCCGCCCCCTCTGTATCAACCCCCTCCCACCAACATGGAGGCCATGCTGGCACCATGTTGGCACAGAAAATGTCACATTGTTTACATGAATAATAGTTGTGTATCGTTGTATATTTAGTCAGGTCATGTCAGGACTGTGTCCTGTGTAACTGCACTGATGTTGAGTTCAAACAATGATTTGTGGGCATTTTGTGAGAATCACCAACCAGAAGTGAAACAATCAGTGTAAGTGTGAGGATTTAGCTGCAGCTGAGTCACAGGGTGGACCTGAAGCAGCTCAGTCGCGTCATTGGTCACTGCTGAAGATGACATGAACTGTCTGAAGTCACACAGTCAGCTGGTTTGTTGTGCTGCTGTTGTGTTGTGTCAAATTTGGACACAACTCAGGTGAGTGCTTACCCAGGCTGGGCAGACATGTGGGATTTTGTTCAACAACTGACAACATAAATTATGAACACAAAGAAAACTGAGTGTGTTGTCTAAAACAGAAAAACACAGACGTTCAGAGAGTTCCTCAGTTTGTCTGTTTATCGCCGTCTTTGTGTGAACGTGGTTTGAGTCTAACAGGCAGGATCCAGGAGGAAAGTCAGCTTTGTGAGTAAAGAAGTGATTGTGTATTCCTGCTTGATGCACTAAGCAGGCTAAATGCTACAGAAGTGGTAACTGTGTGTGATACATGTGTTGGGTTGTTGTGTTCATCATAGTGACAGCATCATTTGTCTTGTACACACTGTTGTTAACAGTTGTGTGTTTTTGATGTGTGTTGTGTGTTTTTCTGCTGTATTGGCTAGCAAGGTAAAGCTGTGCAGGTTGTCCCCTGCAGCCATGGTCAAGAGAGCTCCTCTCTGAGGTGTGGATGGCTGCTGCAATTGAAGCCTTTGGAGACTCAATGGCTTGCTAAAGCACCTCGGTCTCCCGAGGCCGACTCTGCTTGTTGTACCTGGAAAAAAAACAACAACAAAACAGTAGTTTTACAGAAGCAATATATTCCACAAATACAGCTGACATGGTTCACATACTTCATGATTTACTCACCTCAGGCAGCTGGATGGTGGTCTCAGCCATCACACAGGCTGGCTGGTGTATGCTGATGAAGAGTCTCAGTCATCCAGGTCGTATTCATAGAGATGATTGAAGCAAGGCATCTGGACTTGTAGAGTTTTCTTGGATGACCTGAGTCGAACGGCTCTGGCTGCGCTTGGGACCTGACGAAACACCTGGAAAATTAAGGCAGTGTGAAATATAGCAATAAAAGATAAGTGTACATGCTATTTTGAAAAAAAAATGACCAGATATTACAGTAGCTGTCTTATAATTCACAATTATAAAGCCTGCAGTGATGCAAGATCAAAATAACCTTACATTGGGTCTAGCTGTTAGGGTTAAAATCAGTTGGAAAAAAGTGAAACCTTACATCAGATGCAGATGTGGAGAGGCCCCAGCAGAGGAATCGCCTGGGCAAGCACGACCAGAAGGGGACGCAGGAGCAGGAGACTTGCCTGTGGTGAGTGGAGGTGCTGTAGCAGATGTACCAGTGAGTGGAGGAGCATCCAGCAAGGGGACAGTGACGTCCTCAAACTCCTCTGGCTCCGGCAAAGCGTAGCCCTCATCCTCATCCTCAGCCACGCTGGTGTCTGTCTCCATGGCATCCAGTGTACACTTGCATGCCTCCTTCCAGATGCTGGATGTCTAGTAATTCTGTGGAGTAACAGTTTCAGTTTTACATGTACAGTATTGTTGTTTTTCTCATTAGAGTATGGTACACCTACAAAACTTAGTGTGAGGGAACTGTACTAACCCATTCTCATCAATATGTCCGTATGATGCTTGCTACAGTGTAGCGGCTCAGGCTGAACCCGGTGGCCAGCTTCCCTCAGGGTCATTCCATGGTTGATCACATGATCCACTATTGTAGCTCCGATGACATCACTAATTCTATTTCTTCTTACCCTTCCTCCTTCCTCTTCACCTCCTCGTCCTCTTCCTCTAAATTCACCTCCTAGTCTTCGTCCTCCTCCTCTTCCTCATGTTCCTCCTCTAATTCTCACTCTTCTCAGTTTCCTTCTCCCTCCATTGTTCTCCACACTGAAGCTTACCTGTGGCTTATTCACAGAGCTCATGCTGATTGCAAAGTGAACTAATGATGTAAAACAGTTCTCACATGTGACAGTGTAGCCAGACAGTTGGCAAAATAGTGTAAATACTAGCCATAAATGTGTGTAGTTTTACTAGGAGTGTGTTGATCATTTGGAAGTTGTGTGTAAAGCAGTGAGTTGTGTTTACAGTTCAGCAAACAGAGTGCTGTCAAGTGGATTATATTTATACAATTGCAAATTGTGTGTTACAAAAGTGCAAATTGAGTGTAAAGCAGTTTTTTTGCTTTTAGTTTTGCAAACTCAGTGAGTGATTTTGCTATAACTATTAATAGTTTTAGAAATTGTGCTATAAGAATCATTGTTAGTGTTTAAGCAATCAGAAAAAACTGTAACTAAAGCATAACATTGTAGCTATTTTTGCTAACTAAACAGCTTTCATTTCAACTTCAACTTAAATTGTTCATGAACACAAGTAGTACATTTGTCTATTTACAAAGTCCAGTCTTTACCAGTTGTCTTTGTGTCTTGCCTTAAGCTGAGAGTTCCATGGTGCTGAGGCTTACTGACTGTAAGGTGTGTGATCCATGCTGCTTCTGCTCTGCTCCATCCTGTGCTGATCTGCAGTTCATTGATTGCTGAGCTCCATCTAGTGGACAGACAGTAGAAGTGAATCAGGAAAAGTCTTTCAGACACTTGTTGGACTGGTTTTAACGTCACTGACGTGTTCAGACTGTGAGGCTGTGAGGAAGTGACGGCGTCAGATCAGATTGTGTCAGACAGCAGGACTGAGGAGGACCAGGAGCAGCTTCTTCTCCACACAGGAAGCTGGAAAGTGTCTGTAAGTCCATCTGAACTGATCCAGCAGGTGAGAGTCCTTCCAGAGAAATCTCTCCATGTCTGATCACACTGTGCTGCATCACTGACTGATGGTACAGTACAGATGTTTCTGCTGCTGATTGGCTGCTTTCTCTTTGCTCTTTGATGACTTTTATAGCAGATGAACAGCTGTTTCAGAACAAGTTGTTACTTGTAGTGTTTTTCTGTTCGAGTCACAGCAGACTGTAGAACACAGCTCTCAGGTCACATGATCAGTGAGAAATGCAGGGAGTGTCAGAACCGGTCTGACAGCTTTCTGAGTTTTTGTGTTCACTGAGCTGTGTGGAGTTACTGTAATTCAATTCATGTCAGACAGACAAACGACAAGCGTCTCTGTTGATCGTTCTCTCTGTAAAGTTCAGCAGCTTCATTTGCTCTGAAACTCAGATCGACTCGTTTAAAGCTTCAAGCGGAGAAAAGGTCGCTTTATTCTGACTTTATCAGATCAGTCTGTTTCAGGTTTAACACGCCTGTGCTGCGTTTTATTTTTCATGAATTCATATCGATGATTGAAACTCATCAGAAGAAACATTTTCTCTTCAAGGGTTCATAAATATGTGAATCTAATATTTGCCATGAGGAGAAGTGTGTCAGTCCTCAGAGCTCAGACAGTAGCTGCTCATGTGTTTGTCCTTTCTATAGAAAACAGTCCACAGACTGTTACAGAGGAAGGTCTCAGTGCTTCACTCAGTCTGTTCACACTGTGACAGAAACACACATGAACACATGTTCATTTATTCACATGTTCACACATGGAGAGAAGTGACAGAATTCTGAACCAAACACTGAATGTGTGTGTGCACTGTTCCACTTACAGCATGTGACATCAATAATAACAGCATCAGAGATGTTGGTGTGTTTACAGACTCACCAAAATAAAAGCCTGAGAACCAAACCTGGTCTGAGGCTCTGATACTAAGATAACAGCATGATTAGCCTGTTAGCATCTACATGAAGGATCAATAACAACATGCTGACTGTGTGTTTCTGTGTCATGTTGCTGTGTTTGTGTGAAGGTGTGAGCTCTGCTATGAGTCAGTGTGAGGACAGAGAGGAGGGAGTCCCTCCCTCTAAAAGCCCTCTGTGTGGGGACCATGAGAGCCGGACCAAAGCTCAGAGGTAAGAGGACCGTCTCTGACTGTCCATGACTCTTCTCCATGTCAGAGCTCACACTCACATTATTCACACATCTGTGTGTTCAAGACCAAAGCAGCAGCACACTGCACACTGTGCTGGACCTGGACCTGGACCTGGACCTGGACCTGGACCTGGACCTGGACCTGGACCTGGATCTGGACCTGGGCCTGGGCCTGGACCTGGACCTGCCAGCTGTGTGTCCATGAAGAGTGATTGGTCAAAGGATCACCCCCCTGATTTCAAAGATGTTGATCCATCTGACGGTCAAAGGTCAGAGTTAATGTCACAGCTGCAGTTTGTTTCCATCATTATTAAACATTTAAAGTGTAACATGATGTTCAGCATCATTTTTCCAGAAGAAGCTCAGAGTCAGTGTTTGTGATTCTATCAGGATCCAGGATGTGAGAGCAGACTCTGCTGGACCTGGACCCAGCTGTGTGTCCATGAAAAGTGATTGGTCGATGGAGGAGCCCATTAGTTTCAAAGCTGATCAGCCATCTGATGATCAAAGGTAAGAATCACTCTGGAAGTGTCTCCATGCTGTGATGAGCTCTGCTGGACTCTTGGGGTTGTATGTGTCTGTTTGCTCTGCAGGTGGTTGATGGTTTGGAGCATCTGTAGCACAGAGTAATGCATATTTACAGTGCTGCTTCAAAGTGTATGAATCATTTAAACTCTTCTATATGTCTGCATAAACATGACTTAAACATCTGCCTCACTGTACTAGAAAGGCAGCCCACTGAAACAAAGTATGGAAAGACATTTCAGTAATAAAACATTTAAATAAATGATAGATTCATACACTGTATGTAAATATTATACTAACAGACAATGCTCCGCTAGGCTAATATAGCAATACTGTGTATTTATACCTCACACTGCTGATTATTCTGACTTGAACACAGCCTGTGCAGAACTTTAAGGTGGCTTCTGTTCTTCGGTATTTTTGGTTGAATTTGGTCAAATTGTGATCAAATAAATTGTGTGATAACAGTTTTTCAGTCTCTTGTAGTGGCCATCATGGACACTGATCCAGCTCTGTGTCCATGAAAAGTGAACATTTCAAAAATGTTGATACCACTTTAAGTCCTGTTTCTGTAACTTAGCAGAGTTCTTCAATGATCATGTGGGTCTGCTTGGCTCTGTAAAAGACCCATAAGCAGGTCTGTGTTTGTAGATGTATAATAGAAAGTATCAGTATGTATTTATGTTGTCATGTTATCATCTCATGGTGGTTTCTGAAGGCTTTAAGTAGAGGAAATAACAAAGGTCTGCAGTGTGATGATATAGACTCTATATCATCACACTGCAACATTGTCTGACTGCGATTCATTACAAACCCATCCTGCTGCACATCGTTTAATGTTAAAGAAAGAGAAACATGATGAGTGGAAGATTTAACTGAACTCTTAAAGCTGTGCTGGCAGCCATTAAAGCAGAATATGTGAAGAAGAACAAATTACAAACCTGCTGGATGCAGCTGAACAGTGTGGAGTCAGGATAGTCTTCATTTTTAATACACACATTTTGTGTATTAATTAATTTTCTTCACCAGTCTATTGACTGTTGCACTTTGTATTTATTTCAGTCTGAGGTTTCAGTTTTCTTTAATCTGAAATAAAGGCCTTCAATGTATTTGCCTGGGACTACTTTTATTCATGGTAACAGAGCTAGCTGTGCCCCAGGTAAACATTTCCTGCATTGAAAACTGACAATAGATATTACTGAAACATATGAACATGTGGACATAGGGGAAGCTAATAAGACACAAGCTAGACATCAGTTCAGACCTTTGACTTGGAGCAAATGTGAGCAGCTGGACCTCAGTGACTTTAATTGAACCCCCCTGGTCTAAATCAATGTGAACATATGATGACAGTGGAAGTGGAATGGAACTCTTAAAGCTGTGCTTCAGTCATTAAAGCAGCAGCAACAGGTTCAACATGAGCTGGATGTGTGGAGTTGGGATAGTTTTCATTTTTTAATACAACAATGCTTGTTTGTCACCAGTCTGTTGACTGTTGTGTATCTGTTTAAAGTGAAAACACATCAAAACACTTAGTGAAGTGATTGTGTTGTTAAATGCTGATGTTTCTGTCACAGACTGCAGCAACCCAGTGTTCAGACTCCTGCTCAGGACGCCATATTTATGGTGAGTACAAACAGCTTCTAACTACAACACAACAGTCCTGGTGCTTTACAGAGACCCAGAGCCTGACCCCTGAGCAAGGCGAAGAGTGGAGGGGACCCTGTGTGTGTCCATGTCTTCTTTGGTTAAAATATGGTGAAACATACAACCAGCACACACAGTGCAGAGCAGCTCAGGTGATGTGAAGACACATTTACAGCATAGTCACATAGCATTGTTAAAATGTAGACAGCATGACTGTGTCTCTGCAAAGATGTTACATACTGTGATGAGCCACTCGGCAGAACTGAGGAAGCCACTCGGGGGAGTGGCCAAACGTCTTCAAACACAATCCTTGAGTCCAGTTGCCTCAATTTAAACTATATATACACAGACAGAGGGTGCAGAAAGTATTCAGACCCCCTTAAATGTTTCACTTTGTTATATTGCAGCCATTTGCTAAAATCATTGAAGTTCATTTTTCCTCATTAATGTCCACACAGCTCCCCATACTGACAGAAACACACAGAGTTGTTGACATGTTTGCAGATGTATTAAAAAGAAAAAGTGAAACATGACATGGTCCTAAGTATCAGAGCCTTTGCTGTGACTCTCATATATTGAACTCAGGTGCGTCCATTTCTTCTGATCGTCCTTCAGATGGTTCTACACCTTCATCTGAGTCCAGCTGTCTTTGATGATACTGATTGGACTTGATGAGGAAAGACGCACACCTGTCTGTATAAGACCTTACAGCTCACAGTGCAGGTTAGAGCAGATGAGGATCATGAGGTCAGAGGAGCTGCCTGAAGAGACAGAACTGTGGTAGTAATACTTATAACTACAGCAGCTGTGCATTCACAACACTTCATATCTAATGTTGTAGATTCAAGTAATACATGTTTGAACATAAGCTGTAATATCATGAAACACTAAACTGTTATTCTGCTCCTAAAAGTCTGAGAGTTTATACTCTGTTGTTCTGTTCCAGCTGCTGGAGGAGAACATTGTCAGGTTTGTGAAGGATGAGCTGAAGAAGATCCAGAAGCTCCTGAGTCCAGATTACCCAGAATGCTCAGAGAGTCAGAGGGAGGATGAGGAAGATGAAGAGCAGAGGAGCAGCAGAGAGTCATTAGTGCAGATCACAGTGCACTTCCTGAGGATGATGAAGCAGGAGTAGCTGGCTGAGCGTCTGCAGAGCAGTAAGAGGATTGGAAGAGCTTTAACATGATGGAAAGAGGAAATGAAGTTTACATTTACACACTCTGCTGTTAATATGATGCAGACATCTGTGAATTCTTCTGACTGAAAACACAAACTGTTTGTCTACAACTGATGAACAGATTTCATGGAGACAGAAAATATTTATTTGACACATTTAGTGTAGCGTTCACTTATTAATGACATTTATTGTTTGTTTAGGAACTCCTGCTGCAGAGTGTGGACGTAAACTCAAGTCTAACCTGAGGAAGAAGTTCCAGTGTGTGTTTGAGGGGATCGCTAAAGCAGGAGAGCCGACCCTGCTGAACCAGATCTACACAGACCTCTACATCACAGAGGGGGGGACTGCAGAGGTCAATGAGGAACATGAGGTCAGACAGATTGAAGCAGCATCCAGGAAAGCACACAGACCAGAAACAAGCATCGGGCATCGGGAAAACAGTCCTAACACAGAAGTTCACTCTGGACTGGGCTGAAGACAAAGCCAACCAGGACATCCAGTTCACATTTCCATTCACTTTCAGAGAGCTGAATGTGCTGAGAGAGAGAAAGTTCAGCTTTGTGGAACTTGTTCATCACTTCTTTACTGAAACCAAAGAAGCAGGAATCTGCAGCTTTCAGCGCCTCCAGGTGGTCTTCATCTTTGATGGTCTGGATGAGTGTCGACTTCCTCTGGACTTCCACAACAATGAGACACTGACTGATGTCACAGAGTCCACCTCAGTGGATGTGCTGCTGACAAACCTCATCAGGGGGAAGCTGCTTCCCTCTGCTCGCCTCTGGATAACCACACGACCTGCAGCAGCCAATCAGATCCCTCCTGACTGTGTGGACGTGATGACAGAGGTCAGAGGGTTCACTGACCCACAGAAGGAGGAGTACTTCGGGAAGAGGTTCAGAGAGGAGGAGCAGGCCAGCACGATCATCTCCCACATCAAGACATCACGAAGCCTCCACATCATGTGCCACATCCCAGTCTTCTGCTGGATCACTGCTACAGTTCTGGAGGACATGTTGGAAACCACAGAGGGAGCAGAGCTGCCCAAGACCCTGACTGAGATGTACATCCACTTCCTGGTGGTTCAGACCAAAGTGAAGAAGATCAAGTATGATGGAGGAGCTCAGACAGACCCACAGTGGAGTCCAGAGAGCAGGGAGATGATCCAGGCTCTGGGAAAACTGGCTTTTGACCAGCTGCAGAAAGGAAACCTGATCTTCTATGAGTCAGACCTGACAGTGTGTGGCATCGATATCAGAGCAGCCTCAGTGTACTCAGGAGTGTTCACACAGATCTTTAAAGAGGAGAGAGGCCTGTACCAGGACAAGGTGTTCTGCTTCATCCATCTGAGCGTTCAGGAGTTTCTGGCTGCTCTTCATGTCCATCTGACCTTCATCAGCTCTGCTGTCAACCTGCTGGAACAACAAAGAACACCTGTGAGATCTAAAGTCTTTAGAGACAAACCTAAATTAAATCATCTCCACCAAAGTGCTGTGGACAAGTCCTTACAGAGTCCAAATGGACACCTGGACTTGTTCCTCCGCTTCCTCCTGGGCCTTTCACTGGAGACCAATCACACTCTTCTACGGGGCCTGCTGACACAGGCAGGAAGTAGCTCACACACCAATCAGAAAACAGTCCATTACATCAAGGAGAAGATCAGTGAGAATGTGTCTGCAGAGAGAAGCATCAATCTGTTCCACTGTCTGAATGAACTGAATGATCGTTCTCTAGTGGAGGAGATCCAACAGGCCCTGAGATCAGGACGTCTCTCCACAGATAAACTGTCTCCTGCTCAGTGGTCAGCTCTGGTCTTCATCTTACTGTCATCAGAAGAAGATCTGGAGGTGTTTGACCTGAAGAAATACTCTGCTTCTGAGGAGGCTCTTCTGAGGCTGCTGCCAGTGGTCAAAGCCTCCAACAAAGTTCTGTAGGCGGATTTATGAACCATTTCAAACATGGTTGATTTTTATATGAACAATAAAACATTGAATTTGTGTTCATTCTTTTTTTTCTCAGGCTGAGCAGCTGTAACCTCTCAGAGAGAAGCTGTGAAGCTCTGTCCTCAGTCCTCAGCTCCCAGTCCTCTAGTCTGAGAGAGCTGGATCTGAATAATAATGACCTGCAGGATTTAGGAGTGAAGCTTCTTTGTGCTGGACTGGAGAGTGCTCATGTAACGGTCTCTGAGTCCCGTCTCTGCATTGTGAATTATCGTCTCTGCGTTGTGTATTTTTATAGAAAGACAAATCCACTTTTGTTTTGGCTCAGCTCGCCGTTTATTGAGCGCGTCCACACAGACAGTATGGAGGGGGGCGGGACACCACCTGGAAGCAGGAGCACAACCTCTCACACACAATGGCCTGAGCTCCGCGTCGAACACACACACACGCGGACAGCATGGAGGATACTGGCCATGAATTAACAATAAAATGTAACAAATAATAACAATAAGTACCTGGAAGCAGGAGCACAACCTCTCACACACAATGGCCTGAGCTCCGCGTCGAACACACACACTATAATACAAAGGATGAAATTAGCGAATGTAGCATTTAAGCTAGCGATTCCCCCACAATGCAGTACACTTAAAACACATTAACAGAATAATACTGCACACTCTAGGCAGTGGTGCCTTCGAAGATATTAAGTTGCCACATGTGGGTATTTACCATTTACAATGCATAAAACAACATAAATATCTCAGTGCTAGCAGAGCTCATGACCACACAACTTACCACGCGGACAGCATGGAGGATACTGGCGACAGCACTAGGGCGTGCCCAGGTAAGTCCACAGGGACTCCATAGGTGGCGCCAGTTCCCACTGTCCACGGGTGAACAGGACAACTGTGACATACATACCTAATATTACAGTGGCAAGTGGAACAATTATTAAGGGACATTATTACCCTGTTACACTCCCCCCTGCTGAGTTCCACTTGCACACTCAAACCAAAACCAAAAAAATAAATGAGAGCAATGAGAGAACAATAAGCATCCAGACACTCCAGGCACCATAGAAAATACAGAACAGTTCTACAAAAACAGTGCAAGGAACAATGAAATAAGAGAAAAAAAATGACAAGATCCATTTCCCTAAAAATAAAAAAACACATCCCAGATTCAGTACTACTGAGGACACAGTCAGAAATACAGCCACAAAACATCCAGTCAAAAAGACCACCCTCAAAAAGAGTCAGTGAAAGAAAAGGCTGGCCAAACCTCATCTCAACACACGGGAAGGAAATATGCCTGTTACATATTAGGGGTGGGCGATACTGAAGATTTCAGTATCGATCCGATACCAAGTAAATACAGGGTCAGTATCGCCGATACCAATACCGATACCGATACTTTTACTTTGAAATTTCATGATCATAAATATTTTTTGCCTTCTTTTTTGCCTTTAAATAGATTATCGTGATTAGCAGAATAATAATACACAAGAAACATTTGTTAAGTAAATCAAGCTGCAAACAAAAGTGCAGAACTGTTTGAAATTTTAACTTCACAATCATGTCAGCAATGCTCCTTGTGACAGCCATGGCTCTTTGTGAATCATGTAGGTGAAACAGCATGACTAAGATACTTTTATAAAAGTTTAACACCTATCTGCATGGAGCCTAAATATGAAGAATAAAGATCCTTCAACAGTTATCACCAAAGCATAATCATATTAATCATACTGAAATACATATCATTATATAAACTTATATAATTACATTATTAGATATATTTTGGAATTTGAGAAAAACGAGATTTATTTCAGGTGGTGATATGACAGTTCAGTCATTCTGCTAAAATTGCATGTCTTATTACTGCACTCAGAAAGACAATATTAATTCATGCTGCAGATTACTGAATCTAAACCTTCACTTTTTTAAATCATCTACCTGGGTATTTATGAGTCTTTGCAGTAAAGCCTTTGTCAGTGACCACTGTCTCTGGTTCATGTTTGGGGATCTGCCTCTTCCTCCTCCCTCTGTTTACTCTGCAGCTCGAGGTCTTTGGGCTCTGCTGCTTTATGTTTGTGTAAATGAGTTGTGTTTCCACAGCGGCAGGTCGCTTTCCTGCACCTCACAAGTAGCAGTTTCTTCTTCTCGTCTGTCGCTGTGAAATAACTCCAAACAGCACTCCTCTTCCTCTCTGCTGTCTCCAGCACGCTAGCTGCACTTTACAGCCAATCAGGAGCTCCGTCTGCTCCGGCCGAGTGGAGAAGGAGGGGGAGGGGCGGAGTGTGCCTGCGCACTGAGCAGAGTGAGAGAGGAGCGCTGTTTGCACCGCGAGTAAAGTTGCTGAAGATATAGAAGAGAAACTTCCACAGAAATATCGATCTAATCACGCCAGTATCGAGTAATTACTGATCCTAACGTTGGTATCGATACTATCGATATTTAGATCGATTCGCCCACCCCTATTACATATTCCACACACGTTGCAACTGTAAATCACCTCAGAAATTAAAAATTAGGGAACCCTGTTACACACATTCCCCACCGTGACACACCGGGGAATAATAAAAAAAAGAAAAAAGATCCACACATCCTCAAACCACAAAATGAAACCAACCACTGTGAGCAAAACAACAACTAAGATGCAGAAACTGCTTTTTGATGCATCATCTCAATAAGCCGCGCGACAGGTTTCAACAGCCGTCCAGCCCTGGATCGAACACCCGACCTGACACTTGCAGCATCGTCATCCCCAGCACCAGCGCCGGCATCACCCACACCCCGCACCTCAGTGTCTACAATGGGGCACAGCGAGCCACTACTGACAGGCTGCAGTGGACAGAAAGAAATCTGATCAACCAGCGGCTCAGGCAGATCACCAATGACTGGAACAGAGGAAGAAACACTGTGCTGACTAACTGCAGCGTCCTCAGGGTTTGCAACAGCCCGCAGGCTCACAACACTTGAAGTCTCAGACGGCAGGACAGACACCCACACCCTAGTCCTATACTCAGCTGAGTCTTCAGAAACCCCAGCCACCGTCTCATCCTCATCAGAGAGGTCCACAGAGCCAGAAACAAGACACTCAGCCAACCCATCCTGCTGAACCGAGTCAGTCAAAGGAAGAAAATTAACAGGCATTATCAGATTGCGATGTACCACCTTTTCCACACCAGAGGAAGCATGCTGAATCTTAAACGTGTGGCAGGCGTCATTCTTTCCAGTCACAACATAAATGACATTCTCCCAGCGGTCAGCAAGTTTCCTCTTTCCACGGACACCTTTGTTGGCCAGCAACACACGATCACCTACTTCCACAGGCGCCCCACGTACCTTGCGGTTATACAGATCTGAATGTCGCTGCAACTGCCTGGATGCCACATTCTGTGCAATGGCCATGGCCTCTCTCAGTTCAGTCCTCAAAGACTGAACATAGCGATCGTAGTCAACAACCTCTGGGTCGTCAAGAACAGAGTCAAACAGCATATCAACAGGGAGTCTCGGGACTCTCCCAAACATCAGCAAAAATGGAGCATATCCTGTTGTTTCATGCACTGTACAGTTATAAGCAAAAGTCAGAGACTTCAGAGCATCGGGCCACTTTTGCTTTGCCTTCGGAGGAAGGGCACGAATCATGTTCCCCAATGTTCTGTTCATTCTCTCACAGGAGCCATTGCCCATGGGGTGATAGGGTGTTGTGTGGGATTTCTGGACGCCACCGACACACATCAACTCGGCAATTAGAGCACTCTCAAAATTGGCCCCCTGATCAGAGTGCAGGCGCTGGGGAAAGCCATAGATGCAGAAATAATTGTGCCACAGCTGATGAGCCACTGCTTTTGCAGATTGGTTCGGACACAAGAAGGCATGTGCCATTTTGGTGAAATGATCCGTGACGACTAATACGTCCAAAGACTTGTTGGATGAGTCCTCAGCCGTCCAGAAATCGACACACACCAGCTCAAGGGGCTCAGATGTCCTCACATTCTCCAGAGGTGCTCTGGCCTCAGGCTCCTGTGATTTACTCACAACACACCTCCTGCAACACCGCACATACTCTGCCACATCCTGGCTCAACCCCAACCAATAGAACCTCTGCCTTGCCAGATACAGAGTACGCTGCCGCCCCTGGTGGCCAGCGTTATCATGGACACCCTGCAACACTGTTGAACGCAACGAAGATGGGACAACATACAGGTAAGACTTTTTCTTGTTCATGATGCCTTTAACCACACGGTACAACACACCTTCTTTCATAGTCAGCTTGTCCCAGTGCCTCAGCAACTTCACCACCTCAACTGGTTCCTTAGCACGCTCTCGTCTGGAAGGTCTCCGCTTTCTCTCCACAAAGAATATCACCCTACTCAAGATCAGATCACATTGCTGCTTTCCCTTCAATACATCCCGAGAGAGCGGCTCTGAGCCTGCATGCTCTGAAGACAAAACAGTTTGCGAGAACTGAGGCAGCAAAAGTGCATGAGGGCACACCCGCGCATCCTGCTTGTTATGCGCAGAGATGACCGCCGACACTTCATGAAGAGTCAAACTACCAGTCCCCGCAACAGCCATGCAGTGAGAAACAACAGGCGTACAGCCTTCTGGGGCGTCATCAGGAGGATGTGCAGACCAGCGGAAAGCCTCCTGTACACCATGTACACACACTCCCTCCGCCTCAGCCAAAAGGTCACCGTAGGGCACTCTTGTCAACCGATGCAGAGCACTGGGTTGAACAAACGGCTCTCTGCTCAGGGCATCAGCCACCACATTCTTGGGACCCGGAATGTATCTGATGTCAAACTGGAAGGGAGCTAGCTTAGCTATCCATCTCTGCTCACACGCATCCAGTCGAGCCTTGGACAAAACATAAGTCAAAGGATTATTATCGGTCCACACAGTGAACTGATGACCTCGTAACCAATGATAGAATTTATCGCACACAGCCCACTTCAAGGCAAAGAACTCCAATCTGTGCGCAGGATACCTTGACTGAGCGTAGCTGAGTGACTTGCTCGCAAAGGCAATCGGCCTCGCAGTTGACCCGCCAGCAGGAACTTGTGACAACACGGCTCCGAGCCCGTTACTGGACGCATCCACAGAAAGCACAAATGGCTTACCAAAGTCAGGGTGAGCTAAGGTAACCTGATCCAGCAGGGCCTGCTTCAGCTGCATGAAAGACCTCCTACAGTCATCAGTCCAGTCCTCCGCCAAACCTCCCTACACTTCCTCCCCTTTCCACGAGGACCCTTGCTGCCAGATGTAAGACCAAACAAGGGCTTTGCAACAGCCGAACAACCTTCAATGAACTGTTGGTAGAACACCACCATGCCAAGAAATGACCTCACCTTCCGCTGCGAAGGAATGTTCGTGCCATGCTCCATAAGATCCGTCTCAGTCAAGGAAGTGAGAGCCGCCACTTTATCAGGATCAGATGTAATGCCATCAGCGCTAACAATGTGACCTAAGAACTTAACAGATTTTCGGAGGAAATGGCATTTCGTTGGAGCAAGCTTGAGGTTATGGGCCTTCAACCGTTGAAAGACCAGCTCCAACCTCTCCAAAGCTAGTTCTTCTGTGGGCGCAAAAACCAAGACGTCATCCAAATAGCACAAAAGACTAAGGAAGTTCTGGTCGCCAAAAATGCCTAGCATCATCCTCATGAAAGTCGCTGGACTGTTGCAAAGACCCTGCGGCATTCGATTGTACTCATACAACCCAAATGGCGATGTAAAAGCAGTGTACTTTTTCTCTTCCTCGTGTACTTCAACATTATAGTACCCAGACGTGAGGTCCATAGTTGAAAACAAAGCATTACCACCCAAGGCTGCCAGGGCGTCAGCCGGATGAGGAAGCGGGTGGGCGTCCTTGATGGTCCGAGCATTTAACCAGCGAAAATCATTGCAGATCCTTAAATCACCCGACTTTTTCCAAACCAGCACCAAAGGAGACGCAAACTCACTGCTCGACTTCCGTATAATTTCGCGCTCCTCCATTTCATCCAACGCCTGTCTGAGCTTCTCATACTGGGTGGGAGGCACCCTTCGGCAAGGCAGCCGGAAGGGATTCTCGTCCATAAGTCTAATCCGGTGGAGACAACCTGTAACTTTACCACAGTCTAGCCTATCCCTGGAGAAGATAGACTGGTACTCCTCCAAGAGACTAACCAGCCTGGCTCTACAAGAAGGAGAGACATCACAGGAGTCAATGTCAATATCAGACAATCCAACGTCACACAGTACAGAATGAAGTGAGCTAGATTGAGCTTCAGGTTCACCAAGCACAGGACAGTCAGGCACACTGGTACTTTCAGAAACCAGGCTGTGCTCACCCACATAGAGGATTGGGTCAGTAGTTTGCTGGGTGACAGCCTGTTGCATGCTGGGCTGGAGGGCGCAGGAGACTGCCGGAGCACCAAAGTTTTCAAGTGCCGCACATGAAAACACATCAGCTAGCTTAGCATTGCGTCTTAGAGTGACAGGACTGTCAGCAGGGTTGATCACTTTAACAGGCAGCCACCCGTCACTTCTCAGCACAGCCACCGTCCTCCCAACCAAGACTGACCTGGGTCTCGATCTAGCACTCGTGGGCTCCAACATGACCACACAACCGACGGACACATCACTCAATTGCTTAAGCTTACCCCAAACCAAGTGCTCAGTCATAGGCTCCAGAACGACAGCTCTATTTAGTTTGACAACCCCAACTCTCGGCGGCGCGTCGGCAGTGTCCTTATCCACTCCAGCCATCAAGCTCAACAGCTTAATCTGGGAGTCACCATCAGAGACAGATATGGGCAACTCACTGTCCGAAACAGCACCATCAGACTTCAAATGTCTAACCAAATACCTCATCAGATTACTTCCAACAATCAAGTCTTCACTCTGTCCACCAACCACCAACATTGGCACAACTACTCTGCAACCATAGACATTCACCTCCACATCACACATGCCGGACGGTTTAGTCTTTGAACCACCGCAACCGATCAGCACAACATCAGGTGGTGGCAAGACAGGCGTCAACACCGCTTGCTGTGACAGCAAAGCCACCATGTCAGGACTCAGAGTGCATGCCATTGATCCACTGTCAAACATCGCTTTGACCGGCACTCTTCCACCCAAGGTCACTGTCTCATAGAACAAGTCATCATGTATCTTCAGTCTGTGTATGTACTGAACAATAGGTCTGTTCCCCAACTCACACTCCTCACATACACTCTGATAAACAGACTCTAAATCATCAAGGTCATCTGTCACTGAGGGGTCACATTCAGGCCCAACACTTGCCCCCATCACATGCAGGCCCACTAGTTTAACCCCTGCTGAGCTGTGGCTGCAGCACCACCAGGCGCGACTACAGCCTTGGGACACTCAGCACGAGAATGACCAGCTGTGAAGCATACAAAGCAAAGACGGTTAGTTCTACAGTGGTGACGAGTAGTGTGATTTGCATCCCCACACACAGCACAAGATGTCACGGGCCTAGCTGGAGACTGATAACCCCTGGAAGCCTGCATGCCACCCCTATCAGCCGACCTAAAGTGCTGTGGCTGTTCTAAAACCCGCTCCAGCATAGCCAGCAGGCGGTCCAGGCGGTCTACAGACACATCTATCTGCTGCCTAGGAGGAGACACCACAAGAGGAGCTTGTGGGGGCACCACAACATCACCAGCAGGAGCCACATGGTGCACACAGGAGCTAACTTCCTGCTGATGCTGAATCATAGGTGCAGCTACCGTCAGTTGTGACAATCTCTTCTCATCCCTGCTGTGTTCAACAACCCTCTCATACACGTCAGCAGCTGTCCACTGATGCAATGGTTTGCATTTAAAAATGAGAGACAGCTCTGGGTCAGGACAATGGCGAATAAACATAGCAGTCAAGTCCCTGGTCAGGTCATCAAATGTCTTATTCTGGCGCTTGAGGCAGTCCTCCGTCACCTCCATAGCCCTGTTTAGTCTCAACCAATAGTCAAAGGGGCGTTCACCAACATTGGGAAGGGTGGCATAAAAGTCGGCTAGAGGCATGCTAGAAGAAACTGTGTCGCTGAAGTGTTGCTTCAGTATTTCAAAAATGGGGTCAGGACCAACAGACAGTGATTCAGATGGCTTACTACGTAACCCCACCTTCACAACCTCACGTGCCCTCCCCACCAACCTACTGAGCACCTCCTCGGCCTGTTCAGCAACCGGCACTCCTTTCTTCTTCATGTAGGCCACCATCACAGCTTCCCACTCCTGCACTGAAAATGTGTCATTGCCATCACCCTTGAAACTCACAGGCTCCTTAACATCAGACCTAACTATAACATTAAGTTGTGACGGATCAGTTACCCCAACCAAACTAGGCCCCAACCCACAGCCTAAGCGTGACTCAATACAGGAGGCTATGCTCTCACCGATTGAAATCCCAATTTGTGACGCCAAGCCTGCCAGAACATTCTCAGGTGGGGCGTCATCCACCAGCTGTCGAGGTGGAGACTCACCTTGGTAAGGCACACTATCAGAGCAGGCCGCGGTCAAGTTCACAAAAGCAGGTTTAGGGGTAGATGACTGCGGAGAAAACAAAAACTTTGCCCTGCCGGCACCAATACTTGGAGCCACAGGCGGGGTCACCAAACCCCTCCCCTTACCATAAACCATATTACCATCCATAGCTCAAGCTATGGGCAAGAGAAAACAAAGAAAAGTAAAATAAAATACACAAATCTCTTCAGTTTCAAACAAAAAAACAGGTGACCAAACAAAATAAGGAATGAGCATACAGAGCACAAAAAAATAGGTAATCAAATAAATAAATACAAAAATATGCACAGTAGCAATAAAAAAATTATTTGTATTTATAAGTTCAACTTTCCTTTTGTCCTTTCTGTCAATCAGATGTACATGACAGCATCAGCAGCCTCTCACAGTACACCGTACCACTGCTCCCAGCCGCACGTGACGGCACACACCTGCAACGCTGATTCCTGCGCAGCAGAGAGAGCCTCGCGACGAGCCTCATCTGTCACTCATCCAAATCGAGCAGAAACGCCGTCCGCGTCCACTGAAGCTGAAGGCGATTGGTTCACACAATTCCGGCGCTGCGCTGTCGGCCCGCCCACCTGCTGCTGCTCCTCCACACGGAATGTCGGACCTCCAGAAACTGACGAAGCACAGCGAGATCGGGTCACGGCACCATTGTAACGGTCTCTGAGTCCCGTCTCTGCGTTGTGAATTATCGTCTCTGCGTTGTGTATTTTTATAGAAAGACAAATCCACTTTTGTTTTGGCTCAGCTCGCCGTTTATTGAGCGCGTCCACACAGACAGTATGGAGGGGGGCGGGACACCACCTGGAAGCAGGAGCACAACCTCTCACACACAATGGCCTGAGCTCTGCGTCGAACACACACACACGCGGACAGCATGGAGGATACTGGCCGTGAATTAACAATAAAATGTAACAAATAATAACAATAAGTACCTGGAAGCAGGAGCACAACCTCTCACACACAATGGCCTGAGCTCCGCGTCGAACACACACACTATAATACAAAGGATGAAATTAGCGAATGTAGCATTTAAGCTAGCGATTCCCCCACAATGCAGTACACTTAAAACACATTAACAGAATAATACTGCACACTCTAGGCAGTGGTGCCTTCGAAGATATTAAGTTGCCACATGTGGGTATTTACCATTTACAATGCAAAAAACAACATAAATATCTCAGTGCTAGCAGAGCTCATGACCACACAACTTACCACGCGGACAGCATGGAGGATACTGGCGACAGCACTAGGGCGTGCCCAGGTAAGTCCACAGGGACTCCATAGGTGGCGCCAGTTCCCACTGTCCACGGGTGAACAGGACAACTGTGACATACATACCTAATATTACAGTGGCAAGTGGAACAATTATTAAGGGACATTATTACCCTGTTACACTCACTGTGGTCTGAAATCACTGAGGTCAACCAAGTGGATCATCAACAGCTGAGTCCACTTGGTTCACCAGAAGTGCACATGGGAACCTGCACAGAAAAAAAGAGACACACATAACAGACATACACACACAACAAACGAGTACCAGCACGTAACAATCAGTTAAATTCTGCTTCATGTTCATGTTGAAGATCTGTTGGATTTTCCTTCTTTCTTCTTGAGTTCATGACATGTTTTGTACCTCCAGTCTGTCAGGTTGTCTGATCACACAGGAGGGCTGTGCTTCTCTGGCCTCAGCTCTGACCTCCAACCCCTCCTATCTGAGAGAGCTGGACCTGAGCTACAATCATCCAGGAGACTCAGGAGTGAAGCTGCTGTCTGCTTTACTCAACAGTCCAGTCTGTAGTCTGGACACTCTCAGGTACACAGAGACCACAGATCATGAGTCTTCCTCAGTCTGTCAGTTTAGCTCATATATCCACAGCTGTTGATGAAGAAATAATGAAGAAATAATCACTGATCCCTGATGTTCATCTTCCTCCATCATTAAGTGTCCATCATGTTAACTTCACTTTTCTTTATACACGTACAATACATACAGACTGATTTTCAGTCACACAGTGCAGATCAAATACAAAATGATGCCCTACTTATTAATGTCCTCGGCTGTAAGAACCACTGAATTAGACAACAACACAATGGTAGAAGGAGGAGTTCCTTCAGTCAGAGACAGAGAGCAGGGAGACACTACAATATTATCACTGTAAAAACTACACACAGACATGAGTGAATGTATTTATTTGAAGTGTGTCAGAAACTCTTCCATCCATGACACATGTGAACCAGGCTTGTGTTTGCATATAGAGTGAAAGGAACAGACAGTCAGAGACAGTGTGGCTTGTTTGCTGCTTTGGATAAATGCACAATGCTGAGATCAAACCTACACTGTTGCTGCATGAAGAGGATTTTACAGTAAATCACTGACAGAGAGCAATATTTCACAGAATGGAGGACATGAATAAACACAGAGCAGATCAGGAGAGACTCTTCTGGAGTCGACACAGATGAGTTTCAGTCTGTTTGTGTGTCTCTGACAAACCGAGGAACTCTGCTTCATGTTGATCAGCAGTTTGGACTCATGTTGGTTAGAAAATCATTCTGACTGTGTTTCTTCCTGCAGGGTGGAGCATGGTGGAGAGCAGAGGTTAAAACCTGGGCTGAGGAAGTGTAAGTTTGACTCAGTCTTTCCTCATGTTATTGTGCATGAGTCAGTGTTCTATCAGTCCATCAGAGCTGTTGTAGCGCAGCCTCGGCGGTTGGATTTCTTTCGTGTTTACTGGATTTTATTACTCCCCAGCAGGAGTTTTAGGTTCCAGCTTTGTCATTGGTTTTCCTTTTTTCTCTTGTTAGGGAGCTTTAGTGTGTTGTAGTGTCTCTGTGTTTGTTTGGGCACTGCTCAGCTCTGAGTTCATGAACTGCAGCCTAACACTGAAACTAGGGATGTCCCAATCCGATCGGAAATCGGGCCCGATTGAGTGATTTCAGACTCAATCGGAATCGGACATTACCTCCCGATCAGGACTCTGATATATACTTTTTATGGCTGTCAAAGTTAACGCCTTCTGTGCAGGGTGGCTCTGTGTCTTGTAGTGCAGGGGTATGACAGCTGCTTTTGGTGCGACAGGTCCTGGTTCGAGACCTCGATGTTCTGCGTGTTTTTTCAAGCACCGTTTGTCCGATCGCTACCAAACCTCAGAGGGTAGTAGTCCTGACCGAGCCGGTCGATTTGATGTATAATTTGTAGGGGTGGCTAGTGCTAGTTAGCTGTGAAATGAATTAGAGGCTTTAATTTTGAAAATCAGTGTGTGTCTGTGTAAGTGTGTGTTGGGGTGGGTGGGTTGGGGACACTCCCTAATGCATGTTAAAACATGTTTAAGTGTTTTATTTTGAAAATCTACACATCAGCCATATCCTGTTATTGTGCAGGGTCTTTTATTTTGAAAATCCATGTTTGTGTGTCTGTGTGTTGGCAGGTGTGTCTGCATATTTCTGGGTGGCTTGTATGTAGTTTACCAGGCCTAGTAAGGTGTGTAATGATTTGGAGGCTTTTATTTTGAAGATCAGTGTGTGTGCGTGTGTGTGCGTGTGTTTGTGAGTGTAGTTGTGTATGTTCCTGTATGGTTGTGTATGTGTATGTGTGTATGTGTGTGTGTGTGTCTGCCTCTGTATGGATCAATACAGTGAAGTTACATTGGTTTGAATGAACCCAATGCATTGTTAATAGGAGAGGCCATCTTTGATGATGTAATCAGAGAAGTCAGTCAGCGCACCTGTGGAGGTTACCATGGAAACAGCTCCCTCAGTTTTTGGCTTCCTCCCTGGTTTTGTGACTTTTGCCTTTTTTCCTCTCTCTCCCCATTCACCGCCTATGTCGTTCGTCCACTGGTTTTTTGCGATTTACGTGAAAACCGTACGTCGGAACGGAAAGAAAAGTCATAGCACAGGTGTCCCGGTACAGCCGGACGTCCTGTAAAAGTTTCAGGTCGCTCACATTAAAGCTGTGGGACTAGTTCCGCCGAAAATGTGTCCAGAAGAAGGAGAATAATAAAGAAGCGGAATAAGTATTTACAATAGTAACAGTGGAACAATATCAGGATAGATCAGGAGGTCTGAGTCTGGTCTTTCAGTCCAGATCCTCCTCCAAACTCTGATGAAGGAGCTTTTGGATGATGCTCTTTATCCAATGATACAGTTGATGCTGCTGTTCTTCTCATGTTCTAAATGTGTCGTCTGTCTTTACTCACATTGCTGCAAATATCCAGTTTGTGTTTGAACACAAAGCTGATAGTTGTGTGTTTGTTCATTCAAACATTAGTGACAAAAAGTCTGATGATAAACTTTGTATGAACGAACAACACATCAGTCAGTAAAGACAGAATGAAGCCATCAGATGTGTCAGATGATAAACTGCAGCTGTGTCTTTTTCTCTCCATCAGATTTCTTTCAACTTGAAGTCGACACAAACTCAGTGCACACAAACCTCAAACTGTCTGACAACAACAGGAAGGTGACACATGTGAGAGAGGAGCAGCCATATCCTGATCATCCAGACAGATTTGACTGGTGGCCTCAGCTGCTGTGTAGAAATGTTCTGACTGGTCGCTGTTACTGGGAGGTCGAGTGGAGAGGAAGGGTTAATATATCAGTGAGTTACAGAAGAATCAGAAGGAAAGGACACAGTTATGACTGCTGGTTTGGAAGAAACAATCAGTCCTGGAGTCTGATCTGCTCTGATGATGATGATGGTTACTATGTCAGTCACAATAACAGAGGAACATCCATCTCCTCCTCCTCTGTCTCTGACAGAGCAGCAGTGTATGTGGACTGTCCTGCTGGCACTCTGTCCTTCTACAGAGTCTCCTCTGACACACTGATCCACCTCCACACCTTCAGCACCACATTCACTCAGCCTCTACATGCTGGGTTTGGGTTCTTGTTGTGTCCTGGTTCCTCAGTGAGTCTGTGCTGTGTGTAGAAGCAGAGTGTGTGGAAGTGACAGCAGCTTCAACTTTGTGCTTTAAATGTTGATGATGTTTCACTTTCATTTGAATCACTGACTGTGATTTCAGGTCAGAACATGTTTTTGTCTTAGAAGCAGTGAAATGAAGAATGTGAAGCTGAATTTATGATCGTGAACTTTGACATGTCCTCACAAATGAAACCCTTACATTAAGAAATGCATGATTCCATGTTGTTATGGCTCTGATATTAAAATGTAGTATTATAATAGGAGTTAATGGACCTAAGTGGAAAACACCATTTAAAACTGCTGCAATACAAACACTAATAACTCCAACTCAATATTTTGGCTAAACTTTGACATGACAGATATAAAAATAATGCCTGAGCCTCCCAACTTGTAAAATAACTTGTTTTGTGCATTTTTACATGAAATATTTGCATCATGCAATCTAACTGGCATTTAAAGCGTTAAACTCCTCCAATGATTTCAAATGATTTTAAATGCTGCTGTGTGTGCTCTGTGTTCCAGAGAACTGCCACAGGAAAGGGTTGAAAGGTTTGCAATAATGCACTGCAAGCCTTAGTGTGGCCATGACCCAGCAACAAAAAGATAGAATAGAATACGACTGCACTGAGAACTGCACAACATTTGAGACTATGTGCAAACGAAAAGAGTTTAGCCGGCTTTCAGTTGGTACGGGCGGACAGGAACTGCACCGAGAGCGGCAGGAAGAAAGGAGGGGGACTTGCGCTCTACGTGAACTACGTGGTGCAGCCCGGGACACGTTACGGTAAAGGAGCGTGTGTGCAGCCCGGACATTGAACTGCTAGCGGTAAGTCTACGTCCATATTATTTGCCCAGAGAGTTCTCTCACGCCATTGTACTCGTTGCTTACATTGCTCCCTTGGCTGAGGCGTTGCGGGCTATTGACGTCATCAGCTCTGTGACCACGAGGCTTCAGACCCAGCACCCTAATGCCTTCATAGCGATTTCTGGCTATTTTAACCATGTTAATCTGAAATCAACTCTGCCCACTTTCAAGCAGTTTGTGGACTGTAAAACAAGAGAAAATAAAACTCTAGATTTACTGTATGCTAATGTTAAAGAGGCATACAGCTCCATAGCTCTCCCTCCCTTGGGCAGATCAGACCATAGCCTAGTCCACCTCAAAGCCCAGTATATACCAGCAGTACAGCGGCAGCCGGTGACCACCAAAACTGTACGGAGGTGGACACCGGAAGCCCTGGAGACCCTGCAGGGATGTTTTGAGGTGACTGACTGGGATGTGTTCTGTGACACCCACGGTGAGGATGTAGACACACTCACAGACTGTATCACAGAATATGTTAATTTTTGTACAGATTCTCCAATCCCCACCAGGTCAATACGCTGCTTCCCAAACAATAAACCATGGGTGACAAAGGACATCAAGGCATCACTCAACAGAAAGAAGACAGCCTTCTTGAGTGGAGACAGAGAGGAGATGAGGAGGGCCCAGGCAGAGGTGAAGGAGAAGATTGGAGAGGGCAAGGAGAGCTACAGGAGGAAGCTGGAGAGCCAACTTGCCCGGAACAACTTGAGGGAGGTATGGAGTGGCATGCGAACCATCACCGGCCACAATAGGATCTCCGACCAGCTGATGGATGGAGAGCTGCAGGAGGCCAACCAGCTGAACCTGTTTTTCAACAGGTTTGATAGTCCACTCTCTGACCACCCTCCCCCTCCCCGTGATGCACCATTAACACCTGTCTATAACAACAATGTACCTCCTCCTCCTCCCCCTAACCACACTAACCAGTCTCACCTCCCAATCAATAACATCACCCTGCCCCCCTTACCCCACCTTCCATTAACAACCCCCCAGTCTCCCCCATCAGATCTCTCTCTCTGCTCTTCTGTGTCCACAGTTACCATCACCACAGAGGATGTGAGGAGGGAGTTCAGTCGCCTACGACCGGGAAAAGCTGCAGGACTGGATGGACTCAGCCCCAGAGTAATCAGGGACTGCGCCACACAGCTGTGTGGGGTCTTCCAGCACATCTTCTCCCTGAGTCTGAGCCTGATGACTGTCCCTGCCCTGTGGAAGACAACATGCCTTGTTCCTGTGCCCAAGACCAAACACCCAAGCACACACAGCGACTACAGACCAGTTGCTCTGACTTCACATCACACAAGTCTCTGGAGAGGCTGGTCCTGAAACACCTGCATGCTGTTGTGGAACCATCGCTGGACCCCCTGCAGTTTGCTTACCAGCCCCGTATTGGAGTGGAGGACGCCATCATCTACCTGCTGCACAGAGCACACACCTACTTAGAGGAGGCAGGTAACACTGTTAGAATCATGTTCTTTGATTTTTCCAGTGCGTTTAACACCGTGCAGCCTGCCCTTTTGAATAGGAAGCTCCTGGACATGCAGGTAGAGACCCCACTGGTCACCTGGATCACTAACTATCTTACAGGTCGACCACAATTTGTGAGGCTGAGGAACACCGTCTCGGACACGATAGTGAGCAGCACGGGGGCACCCCAGGGCACGGTACTGTCTCCATTCCTGTTCACACTCTATACATCGGACTTCAGACACTGCTCACAGTCCTGCCACTTGCAGAAGTTCTCGGATGACTCTGCCATTGTGGGCTGTACCAGCAGAGGTCGGGAGGCGGAGTATATGAGTGTGGTGGACAGCTTTGTGGAGTGGTGCGGACAGAACCACCTGCAGCTGAATGTCACAAAGACAAGAGAGCTGGTGGTGGACTTCAGGAAGCACCAGACACTCCCAAACTCGGTCAGCATCAAGGGTACCAACGTGGACATTGTGGACAGCTACAAATACCTGGGTGTCCACATTGACCACAAACCGGACTGGTCCACAAACGCAGAGGCAATATACAGGAAGGGACAGAGTCGCCTGTATCTCCTAAGGAGACTCAGGTCCTTTAACGTCTGCCAGACCATGCTGCAGATGTTTTACCACTCGGTGGTCTCCAGCGTCATCTTCTACGCTGTAGTGTCTGGGGCAGTAGGATGAAGACGGCCGACACCAACAGACTCAACAAGCTCATTAGGAAGGCTGGCTCGGTACTGGGAGTGGAGCTGGAGTCTGTGGTGGAGGTGACGGAGAGGAGGATACTGAGGAACTCCTCAGTATTCGTAACAACACGTCTCACCCCCTGCATGACACACTGCTGTCCTACAGGAGCACATTCAGCGGTAGACTGAGACTACCAAGGAGCAGCACAGAACGCCACAGGAGGTCCTTCCTGCCAGTGGCCATCAGACTGTATAACTCCTCCCCTTTCTGTAGGGAGAAGAGCTAGATAATCATGTCAGGCATCACTGTCATTCCCTCCACTTGTCTATATTTATGTTTACTTAGCACCTTACCTTATCTCCATATTTGTATCCATGTATCATATATTGTGCTCATACTGAGTACTGTACTCTTATTTTGGATTATAGTGACACTTATACTCTTATACCAGGGGTGTCCAAACTACGGCCCGCGGGCCAACTGCGGCCCGCGGTCGGATTTTCTATGGCCCGCGGCTTCTATCTTAAAATGTGTTATTTTTGGCCCGCCAGCCAAACAGAGTAAATCATACAAAATCAACAGGCAATTCTTATTTTTGTTTTTAACTCATTGTGTAACGTTTGCATCATGATTCTCTGAGCACAACATTATCCCTCTCTCTCTGCATCGTGGTGCGTCACGCGGTGCTGCAGGGCTTGGTTGTTGGTTCCAGCTACGCAGAGGGCTCCGAAGGTGCAAAACACCGGTTCAGCACTTCGACACAATTCACTACGAGACTAAATATGCTTGTGCATACAACCTGCTATCGGAGAGCGTCTGTACAAGGGACGTTCTCCAAAACTACGGAGCCCCTCTGTGACATGGTAAAAGAAATAAATTGTGGCCACGAATAACGTGCGCACTAAATATTGTTATTATTAGTTGTAGTATAGTAGCCCTATTAGAATTCATGGACGGGGTGCATGGGAGCGGGTTGCCCGACCAGAGAGCAACCTCCCCGTGCAGCATTGAGCGTCCCTCTCTGGGGAACGTGCCGGAGTACTGGGGGGCGCAGGGGAGTGGAGCGGAGCGTCCCTCTCCCTGTGCATCGCGTCACTCCCTGCTGCCCGGTGCGGGCAGGAGCGGGCAGCAGGGAGCGATGATGGAGCCATTAGAGAAGTTAAAGCGACATGATGGAGAGAGAGGGACGCTCGTTGCTCCCTGCTGCACGGGGAGGCTGCGTCCTGTCTGGCAGCCTGCTCGGGCCTTTTTACCGGCGGCTGGATAAAAGCAACTCCCCAGAAATGCGAACATTTGTAAATCATGAATTAGTTTGTGTCATGTGAGCAGACTGTTATAAACTGTGATGTTTTACTGGAGCAGCAGAGCAGTCCCTTTGCTTGTTAACGTTCTCTGTTATTAGACTGTCAGCTGTACAGAGAGACGCGGCACTTCTCTCAAAAAGGCTCCGTCATTCAGTACGCATCTGTCGTAAGGCACGTCATCACGTTTTTACGTCTCGTTGCCATGCACTGCAAACCTGTGTAAACATTAAATTACAGACCCTTTGAGATCAGCAATAAATGGCTGCCACCTAGTCTACCTGACATTTTACTGATGTCTGCTGCTCCTAAACCAGACCTGCCACATATGATCAGATCTCATCTTCACAGTAGAGTCAATAACTTGCCTGTTGCTCTGTTATCACAACCACACAGTTTCTGAAAGTTTTAAATTTCCAATCCAATCCAATCCATCTTTATTTATAGAGCACCTTTTAAAAGACAACAGGGTCAGCCAAAGTGCTGTACACAGCCTACCAGGCATAGAATAATTGACTAATAAAATAGAATAAAATGAAATAAAATAAATATAAGTTTGATAAAACATAGGAATATACAACCATACAATAAAAGCACCAGTCAGGGGTAAGAACAATAAAACAAGTAAAAGTCAACAACTCAAACAGAGTTAAAAGCCAGAGTAAAAAGATATGTTTTAAGTGATGACTTAAAAACCATAAAAGAATCCGTCTGTCTAAGGTGCAAAGGCAGTTTGTTCCACAGTTTCGGACCTGCGACAGAGAAGGAACGGTCCCCCCTGCGTTTTCTCTGTGTTTTTGGGACGACCAGGAGAGACTGGTCAGCTGACCTTAGAGAGCGAGCAGGGCAGTGGGGCTGGAGCATGTCTGACATGTACTGAGGGGCGAGACCATGAAGGGATTTAAAAACAAATAAGAGAATTTTAAAATCAATGCGAAAAGGAATCGGGAGCCAGTGCAATGACTTTAAAATCGGAGTAATGTGTTCACGTTTCTTAGCCCCAGTTAAAAGCCGTGCAGCAGCATTCTGTACAAGCTGCAGTCGTGCAAGTGAAGCCTGGCTGAGCCCATAATAAAGTGCGTTGCAGTATTTATGCTGTATATGCTGTATTTATGCTGTATATTCATATACATTTTCTGATCTGTTCATCTGAATGCTATGATGTTATTTTGTTTGTTGTGTAAGATATAACATATTACAAAACAGCATACACAGTTTTTATTGTTTAAAATAATGACATCGGGGACTGTTGGCCCTCGGAGAGTTTCGCATTATCGAATCTGGCCCTCCCCAAAAAAAGTTTGGTCTTATACTCTGTACTTAACTGCATTTAATGTAACTTGATACCTCTGGCACAAGAATTTCCTTCAGGATTAATAAAGTTTTATCTTATCTTATCTTATCTTATCTTACAACAAAGATCGTATTTACAGCAGATGTCTGACTTTTTCCGGACCCCTGGTCTCATTGTGTGGTCATGTTCACATGTATGATGGTGAATAGTCATTGCAGTGAGAGCTCTTACCGTCAATACAGCATCTTTGATCAAAGCTAAAGTTTTTGGTTCATGTCAGCAAACTGGACAGAAAGCTGCACGCTGCAGGAGACAGAAAGGACAGAGCAGCTGGACTGATGGGGGCCAGAGTCTGAGGATGAAGCCAACTGCTGCCTCACGTCACTCTGCTTCCCTCTGGTGGTCATATGTTGAAATTGCAATAATTCATCACTGATACAGGGTCTGGTATGGCAACACAAACATGTTTACAGTTTTTTCTGATTGCTTAAACACTAACAATGATTCTTATAGCACAATTTCTAAAACTATTAATAGTTATAGCAAAATCACTCACTGAGTTTGCAAAACTAAAAGCAAAAAAACTGCTTTACACTCAGTTTGCACTTTTGTAACACACAATTTGCAATTGTATAAATATAATCCACTTCACAGCACTCTTGTTGCTGAACTGTAAACACAACTCACTGCTTTACACACTACTTCCAAATGATCAACACACTCCTAGTAAAACTACACACATGTATGGCTAGTATTTACACTATTTTGCCAACTGTCTGGCTACACTGTCACATGTGAGAACTGTTTTACATCATTAGTTCACTTTGCAATCAGCATGAGCTCTGTAAATAAGACACAGGTAAGCTTCAGTGTGGAGAACAATGGAGGGAGAAGGAAACTGAGAAGAGTGAGAATTAGAGGAGGAACATGAGGAAGAGGAGGAGGACGAAGACTAGGAGGTGAATTTAGAGGAAGAGGACGAGGAGGTGAAGAGGAAGGAGGAAGAGTAAGAAGAAATAGAATTACTGATGTCATCGGAGCTACAATAGTGGATCATGTGATCAACCATGGAATGACCCTGAGGGAAGCTGGACAACGGGTTCAGCCTGAGCCGCTACACTGTAGCAAGCATCATAAGGACATATTGATGAGAATGGGTTAGTACAGTTCCCTCACACTAAGTTTTGTAGCTGTACCATACTCTAATGAGAAAAACAACAATACTGTACATGTAAAACTGAAACTGTTACTCCACAGAATTACTAGACATCCAGCATCTGGAAGGAGGCATGCAAGGATATGGACCAGGCATCATGTCAGGCCTGGATACAGCACTCCAGGAGACATGTTCCCCGGTGACTTGGACTAGAAGACATTGCATGAGACGATGAAATTCTGTGGCCGGACCCAGAGAGACAATGAGACTGATTTTCCCTCTTTCTCTCTCTTTCAGTGAAATTGTATGTTTTCTTGTGTTTGTTTTGATGTGTGTGAATAAACATTCATACTTGAAATTTGAATCCCTGTGTGTTTATAGAACTATTTATGACAAAAGTTTGACATACCTTGTGCACAGAGAAAGCAAAAGCCAGATGTGTTTTCAGTTAATACCATCAGTGTGTAGTTGGCACATTGTGTGCTTAGTAATATGATGGTTTGTGTTAACTGTGTGGTACAAAAATACCATTTTTACAAAGGTTTGAAGAGTTAAGCAAGATGTATTGGCTTTTGCAAGAGATCTACAATGTTTTGCGTATTTGGTGTAAGGTTTTTTTATTTGTGTGTAGAGTTTTGCACAAATAGCCAATAGTTACAGAAATGTGCTTACAGTTTTTTCTGATTGCTTAAGCACATTTCTGTAACTATTGGCTATTTGTGCAAAACTCTACACACAGATAAAAAAACCTTACACCAAATCAGCAAAACATTGTAGATCTCTTGCAAAAGCTAATACATCTTGCTTAACTCTTCAAACCTTTGTAAAAATGGTATTTTTGTACCAAACAGTTAACACAAACCATCATATTACTAAGCACACAATGTGCCAACTACACACTGATGGTATTAACTGAAAACACATCTGGCTTTTGCTTTCTCTGTGCACAAGGTGTGTCCATGTGAGGTCAAACTTTTGTCATAAATAGTTCTAGAAACACACAGGGATTCAAATTTCAAGTATGAATGTTTATTCACACACATCAAAACAATCACAAGAAAACATACAATTTCACTGAAAGAGAGAGAGAGAGAGAAAATCAGTCTCATTGTCTCTCTGGGTCCGGCCACAGAATTTCATCAACGTCGCATGCAATGTCTTCTAGTCCAAGGCACCGGGGAAAATATCTCCTGGAGTGCCGTATCCAGGCCTGACATGATGCCTGGTCCATATCCTCGCCTGCCTCCTTCCAGATGCTGGATGTCTAGTAATTCTGTGGAGTAACAGTTTCAGTTTTACATGTACAGTATTGTTGTTTTTCTCATTAGAGTATGGTACTACTACAAAACTTAGAGTGAGGGAACTGTACTAACCGATTCTCATCAATATGTCCTTATGATGCTTGCTACAGTGTAGCAGCTCAGGCTGAACCCGTTGTCCAGCTTCCCTCAGGGTCAGTCCATGGTTGATCACATGATCCACTATTGATCCACTAGCTCCGATGACATCAGTAATTCTATTTCTTCTTACCCTTCCTCCTTCCTCTTCACCTCCTCGTCCTCTTCCTCTTCCTCCTGTTTCCTCATGTCCTCATCCTCCTCTAATTCTCGTTCTTCTCAGTCTTCTTCTCCCTCCATTGTTCTCCACACTGAAGCTTACCTGTGGCTTATTTACAGAGCTCATGCTGATTGCAAAGTGAACTAATGATGTAAAACAGTTCTCACAAGTGACAGTGTAGCCAGACAGTTGGCAAAATAGTGTAAATACCAGCCATGAATGTGTGTAGTTTTACTAGGAGTGTGTTGATCATTTGGAAGTTGTGTGTAAAGCAGTGAGTTGTGTTTACAGTTCAGCAAAAAGAGTGCTGTGAAGTGGATTATATTTATACATTTGCAAATCGTGTGTTACAAAAGTGCAAACTGAGTGTAAAGCAGTTTTTTTGCTTTTAGTTTTGCAAACTCAGTGAGTGATTTTGTTAAAACTATTAATAGTTTTAGAAATTGTGCTATAAGAATCATTGTTAGTGTTTAAGCAATCAGAAAAAACTGTAAGCAATCAGAAAAAACTGTAAATGTGACTAAATATCCTGTAGGTGTGAATTTGAGTGTGAATGGTTGTTTGTCATGTTATTAGTGCTCTGTGCTCCCCCACACATCATAAGCTTTATTTGCATGCTTTAAAGAATTTAGTAGTTTCAGAGTTTGTGGAGCCTGAGAGTTTGCATTTGGGCAAACCTTAAACTGAAGATTTCTTCAGCATGGTTACCGAGCAAGACCAACGACCAAGTCTCCATTTCTAACTGTTCAACACAGTTTCTCAGCATCACTGGGCAAGGGAGCAAAATACACACATTTATCAGACACAGCAGCCTCAGAAATCCTACAACCAAAAGCCTACCAGCATGACAGACTGCAGCACTTGTAAGCATTTCCCTTTCACAAAGTATTTTGTAGACATGAAGTTACAAGTATCTGTACTACAGACATCTGGCGAAACAGCTTTAAGGCTCACTTTTTGGCATGATCACTTTTTGGCACAACACTGGCTCAAAGGTTCACAAAACTACATCTGAACAAGCCACAAGACTTGTGAAACAATGTCCTATACACAGATCAGACCAAACTATGTCTGCTAAGAACCAATCAGATATACAAACATGATTTTATTTTGATCTGCAGAAACCACATGACTGGATGGATATGGGGTTTTTTGGGGTCTGGCTGCTCAAATTTAATTAAAAAATAATTCTAGCTGTAAAGTATTTTATATGGAAGTCTATCAGGATAGAAACTATTTTGGACCAGCTACCAAGTGGCCATGTAAGGAACTGCAGATTTGCTCCTTGACACATCTCTCTGTATTATGTTGTTACCTGGTAAAGACTACAGTGTTTATTGATTTTTTGTTTGTTTGTTTTTAGCTTTACATAGATACTTTCTACCACTGACAGTTTAGCATGACCATGGGACTGAATTTTGGTCATTTGAGGGACGGCAGTTCTTGATTAGCCTGAGAACCATTTGCATGAATAATTATCTATAGACATGAATTTTTGTTTATTTCTGCTGTTGACATTTGAACATAAACACCTGTGGGATTTAATTTTGGTGCCACCCCCAAGTGGCCACAGGATCAACTGCAGTTTTAGGCACTGTCACAGCGTGTGCAGGAAAATGGAACCTAGAGTATGTGTTTCCTTATAAGACACTTATAACAGCGTGTTTTGTGATTTAATCAGTATACATGCTTTCCTATACATTATTGATGGCAGATAAAAATTGATATGCTACAGTTTTGCCTAGCAGACTTCACTCCCATTCAAATTTTAAAACTCTAACGATGGGCCGTCCACTAGTCCTGCACAGGGCCCAGACACACTTTCTGAGAGATCTTAGTCATGGTAGCTCCTGCAAGATCCACCCACAGAGGTCTTGAACACAAAAAACTCAGATTCCAACCAGAGCAGTAGCAGAACTGAAGAAGCCACTCGGGGGATTGGGAAACATCTTCAAAAACAGTCCGTTGAAACTCTTGGAAATGACTCTGATCTGATGAATGAGAGCATCCACAGATATACTTCTGTGATTGATAGATATGCACTCAGAAACCTGACAGTGCCAGAAAAGCTATTTTGTGATAACTGCACGGACACTTATATTAATGATATCTAGAATAAACACCAAGCATTCAAATGGAGCGACGTATCACACATGCCACAAAGATTCAATGTAGAGTTTGTTATTTGAGGTGCTTGCAGTCTTTCCTCAGTTCATTTTGTGCTCTGTAATTAGTTTGTTCTTTTTAATACAGTGTGATAGTATCACTCAGCTGCCTCTGCACACAATAGGTTCAAATAATACAAGAGGGGGTACATTTTAATGGGGACCTGACACAGTAAGATAAACAGTCAATAATGGAGTATATATTTTTTCAATGAATAAATTAAATTCATACAAATTAAAAATCTATTTTGTAATCATATATTCATAGCTCATGTAGATTCAATTCAGAATTCTGACTTTAAATTCTGACAATTTAGACAATTTCTTTCCCCAAAATCCTTAATCTAAACTCAGATTTCAGATTTTTGAGATGTATCCTGCTCCTGCAAAGTCTGAGGGAGAAATCCAATAAATGTGCTATTTAAAGTTCAACAAATGAGGCACATACATAGGACTCCTGCTCTACTGAATCACCTCCATCTCTACCACTTCTTCAGCCTGTCTCCTCTGACTGGATGCAGAAAAGAGGAGATAACTGATTTGTGGATTCCTGGCGTTGAAGAAAGGATTGATACACGAGGGAATTATGATGATAAGAGGCAGCACCATGGAGGTGGTCACGCTGCAGAGGGCTTCTCTCTTCAGCGTCATGGTAAAGATGATATGAAATATGATTGATGACAGCTGGAGCAACAACAGTGAGAGGTAGAGTCCTATGGTGCATCTGGCTCGGTGGTTGCTGGACTTCAACATTGTTGATGAGACCCAGACCCACCCACATAGGTCTGTAACCACATATAAACCATGTTTTCCCCACCAAACAGTTAGAACTGATGAAGCTGCTTGGATGAGCAGCGAAACGTCTTCTAGAAAACTCTACAAGTCCAGACGCCTTGCTTCAATCTTCTCGACTTCAACATTGTGTTCACGCTGAGTGCAGCCCGATACACACACGCATAGCAGTAGCAGATGGCCAGCATGCAAAGAAACATTATTACAGACAGGGGTCCAAACAGCAGCAGGTCCTCCTTTGTGGTGAGTGGGAAGCGCTCTTTAAGGGAGACGGCCTCACACACGAGACCACTGGTTGGCTGCTGGGAGTCAAACTTCATCTGGCTGAGCACCAACCCGGCATAAGCGCTCATGGTCCCGCTCAGCAGCCAAGTCACACTGATGCTCATGTAGATGTTGTGATTGTTGGCAGATAAAAATGTACACCGTAAAAAAAAATCTGTGTATATTATGGTAAAATACCAGCAGCTGTGGTCGCCAGAATTTTACCGTGAAAAATAAGATGTGGACGTAATCCTCTCCCCTCTGATGAACATGAATCCCTCTCCTCCTTCTCTGCTGATGCTGTCATAGGACACAGAAACACACACACACAAATAATTTATACCAAAAAATGTAAAACACAGCTTGATACATTTAAATGAATTTGAACCTCACCTCATTCCTTGGTGTCACATGGGGCCTGCAAGTGGTTTTTAACTGTAATGCCTGAAATGTAAGAGAGAAGACTCCTAAATATGAGCAACACCACGAGTCAATCTGGAAAAAAAACCTTAGTTAGTATCTGAAGCTACTGAGGTTTAGTTAAGCTAGCTTCACACAGTCACAGACAGTCGCATCTTGTTTTACTCACTCTCCACTTTTGGGCCCTTCTCTGGATTTATCAGGAAGAACCTGTGTGGAAACAAGAATTCTTGTTCAACAATTGCAAATTGATTAGTTGTAAAGGAGAAGAAAGTGTCTGTTTCCCTCTGAAGGAACTCCAGTGTGGAGGCCAGGGCCACAGGATGGTGGACCCTGAAGGTGTAGTAACTGCCCTGCAGTTTAAAAACAGAAGAAACTTACAACTCTAAGACAAAGGTCCCTTCAGTTTCCTGACATACATATATCCAGGGGAATGAACCCGTTTCTCTGCTGTAACACCTGAGAACCGTGTCCGTGACTCTGTACATGTCGCTTGCTGTCTGCAAAGCTCCGTGTTTCCTTCTTATGTGGAAGTAAATGAGGACTTCACTTTGAACATGCGTGTGCACCCTCTCATGGAACAAGTCACCTTATGTTGTTTCAAGTGCGCTGACGGACTCACACAACTCTATCGCGCATTTATAAGCTCTTCCAGCCGACTCGATAGCAGCTGGGGCACGAACAGCATTTCAGCTAACTAAGCTAAAAACAAAAGGCCTCACATAAGACAGACAGTTCTTCTAACTTTCGCTTCCTAACCGCGAGCAAGTCTTATTTTAGGAACAGAGAGGAGCTTCCTTCGTGACTATTACTCTCAAACAGCGTAAATTCAAGTATACTTACAGACAGCGGCACTAACGTTGGCTCCAGTACCAAACGTTGTCAGGAGTCAAAGGCTAAGTCCTTAAAACCAGAGCTCCACAGGCTCCGAACCCACCTGCCTCTGTTCCTCCACAGGCTCCGAACTAGGGGTGGGCGAATCGATCTAAATATCGATAGTATCGATACCAACGTTAGGATCAGTAATTACTCGATACTGGCGTGATTAGATCGATATTTCTGTGGAAGTTTCTCTTCTATATCTTCAGCAACTTTACTCGCGGTGCAAACAGCGCTCCTCTCTCACTCTGCTCAGTGCGCAGGCACACTCCGCCCCTCCCCCTCCTTCTCCACTCGGCCGGAGCAGACGGAGCTCCTGATTGGCTGTAAAGTGCAGCTAGCGTGCTGGAGACAGCAGAGAGGAAGAGGAGCGCTGTTTGGAGTTATTTCACAGCGACAGACGAGAAGAAGAAACTGCTACTTGTGAGGTGCAGGAAAGCGACCTGCCGCTGTGGAAACACAACTCATTTACACAAACATAAAGCAGCAGAGCCCAAAGACCTCGAGCTGCAGAGTAAACAGAGGGAGGAGGAAGAGGCAGATCCCCAAACATGAACCAGAGACAGTGGTCACTGACAAAGGCTTTACTGCAAAGACTCATAAATACCCAGGTAGATGATTTAAAAAAGTGAAGGTTTAGATTCAGTAATCTGCAGCATGAATTAATATTGTCTTTCTGAGTGCAGTAATAAGACATGCAATTTTAGCAGAATGACTGAACTGTCATATCACCACCTGAAATAAATCTCGTTTTTCTCAAATTCCAAAATATATCTAATAATGTAATTATATAAGTTTATATAATGATATGTATTTCAGTATGATTAATATGATTATGCTTTGGTGATAACTGTTGAAGGATCTTTATTCTTCATATTTAGGCTCCATGCAGATAGGTGTTAAACTTTTATAAAAGTATCTTAGTCATGCTGTTTCACCTACATGATTCACAAAGAGCCATGGCTGTCACAAGGAGCATTGCTGACATGATTGTGAAGTTAAAATTTCAAACAGTTCTGCACTTTTGTTTGCAGCTTGATTTACTTAACAAATGTTTCTTGTGTATTATTATTCTGCTAATCACGATAATCTATTTAAAGGCAAAAAAGAAGGCAAAAAATAATTATTTATGATCATGAAATTTCAAAGTAAAAGTATCGGTATCGGTATCGGTATTGGTATCGGCGATACTGACCCTGTATTTACTTGGTATCGGATCGATACTGAAATCTTCAGTATCACCCACCCCTACTCCGAACCTCTGTTGCTCCACAGGCTCCGAACCGTTTTCTCCCTGCATTTGATTTCTTCTTCGTCTTCTGTGGAAACGTGGTGTAGTAACGTGGTGTGGAGTTTGAGTTGCAGTATTTGATCTGGGATTAGAGCTTCAGTATATTTAAATAAGCATATTAAACAATGAATAAATGTCAATATATATTGGAAGTATAAATAAATAATATAGTCAAATATTTTAAGTAAAAAAATAAACATTTGTGTTTAAGATGATAACTTCACTAAGCAATCATCTAGTTTATAGATGATTGCTTAGTGAATAACAATAACTGCAGCTATTTGTGCATCTTTGTAAGCACCTCCCATTAACACAATCATTGACACAACTACTGCAACTATTAAAAGCCTTACACAAGCATAATGCAACCTGGCAAATTCAAATGATTGTTACAGTGTTTCCAGAAAAAAATCTATTACACTATACTGTAAGTATAACACTCTTGTATTTTTTTACAAACACATAACATATTTTAACATCTCATTTTGTATAAATGAAGATGTGTTTTTGAATGGTGTTGTTCCGTAACTTTAAAAGTGAGTAACAAAAACATCTGTCATTTCCTCTGAATATCAGTGCAAACTGTGATGGCATTGTATTTCCCAGTTATTTTGATCAAAATATTGTATTTTTACAGTAAAGTTGTGCTTTTTCAATATATATTGTCCGTAAAAATCGAAGTTATATACTGTTGTTTGACTTGAGTAAATCCATGTGTTTTCAACGGTGATATACCATTTTAAATTTCACAGTCTTTTACTGTCACCATTTGACATTTTTTTACCGTAATTTATACAGCTTTTTTTTACAGTGTACTTTTGATTTCATACTGAGCATCTTGTATAAAAGCACAAATACACAGAAGGTCACATATTAAATATCTTCTCAGGGCTACAACAAACAGTACATTGCCACTCAGGGTCCTCTGCCATCCACAGTCACTGATTTCTGGAGAATGATTGGGGAACAAACAGTTAAAGCTATTGTCATGGTAATCAGCTGCATTGAAGGAGGAAGGGTAAGTCAATAAAACAAGGTTTCACTGCCAGATTTCTTGATAATTCAAAATGTTCTGCCTGCTGTTAATCATTTGTCTTGTTGATGAAGCTTCTCAGTCATCCAGGTCACTTTCATTCAAAGGGTTGAGGCGAGGCCTCTGTACCTGCAGTCTTCTTATGTGTGGATGCTGCTTAGAGCAGCTTCATCAGTTCTGTTTGGTGGGAAACACGGTTAATAAATGGTCATATGAGGGCCAATCAGATGTTTTCTTCTTTGTAGACCAAGTGTGAACAGCACTGGCCTGCAGACAGCAATCCATGCTGCTATGGAGAGCTGTTAGTCACTGTCCCAACAGAGCAAAAGGAGCCCAGCTGGACCCTGAGGGAATTTCAAGTGAAGCATGTAAAAACCATTCAAACTTGTTACTGTGTAACTACAAACCTATCTTATAGCTGAAGAGTCACACTGACCTGTGTCAGAGCCATTTTTCCATATTTCCTCTTTTTGAATCCACCAACACTGAATTGTGGTTCAGACAATACCTGAATGGCTGTCTATGAATGTTCTTCACAGAGAAACACCTCAGAGGAATGCACAGTGAAACATTTCCACTTCACTGCCTGGCCCCACCACAGTGTCCCAGAGTGCACTGAAGTCCTGATCCAGTTCAGAGGACTGATGAGACAGCACATAGAGAGAGGGGGTTAACACACCAACTGTAGTTCACGGCAGGTGAGAGAGCACCATCTAAAGCTTCCAGCTTAAGGTGCTTCCATATGAAGAGTCCAAGGACAATCTCATGGTAACACTTGCTGCTTTGTAGCCTAACTCTCTGTCTGTCTCTCGGGCTCTCAGTGCTGGTGTGGGGCGGACAGGAAGTATTATGGCCCTGGATGTGCTGCTTCAACAGGTGGATGAAGGACCAGCAGTGGGTATCAACGCCTTTGTGCACCAGATGAGACTGAATGGACCATGTATGGTGCAGACAGAGGTCAAACTTTTTCATAAATACTGCAAATAAAGCGTGGACTTCAGAAATCCAGTGTTACGGCTTTAACATGCTGTACCTATTACTGATAAGACTAATGCAACCTCCTAAAACACAGGTCTGATCTGGCCTTGGGTTGTGAACTGAGAATTGTAGATCATGCCTTTTCGTGTGCACATAGTCTCAAATGTTGTGCAGTTCTCAGTGCAGTCGTATTCTATTCTATCTTTTTGTTGCTGGGTCATGGGCACACTAAGGCTTGCAGTGCATTATTGCAAACCTTTCAACCCTTTCCTGTGGCAGTTCTCTGGAACACAGAGCACACAGCAGCATTTCAAATGACCAGAAACCTGCTGATGAGCACATACATGAGAGTGCAGACTGGGTTTAAGTCAATGCTACTGCACTCCAGCAGCATCCTTAATGCAATACATGTACTTCAAACTAATCCTAGCCACATATGCACTTAGTACCAAACTGCACGCTGCAAGCTGTTAAAGTCATGTATGTATTTCAACTTATTGTAAATGTCTTACACAGCAACATTTAAACTTTGCCTTGTTGGTCCTATCATGAGCTACATATTTACAATAAATGTGTTTAGTGTTGGTGGAAGCAACAATACTCCAGATGACCAGAACATGTTTTAAAATGACATTAACAGTGAGAAATGTAGGTAGAAAATAATCATTTGTACACATCAAATATTTTGTAGAAAAATCCCTGAACAGTATAAAAGTGAATTACAGTATAATAATGATGAAATCTGGACCAGAATCAGAAGAAACCAAATTGGACAGGAGCCACTGTGCTGAGCAGCAATAATGAGGCAGACACAAGAGGAACAGTTGAGTAGCCACTCTTATATTATTACAAATGACAAGATCATTTGTCTGGTTTGTACAAAAATATCAAATAACTCAAAGAGTTAGGAAAAGAAAAAGAAATAGTGTGCACACTATAAAAATGACAGATTTCCCGTTGGGGCCCTTAAACCAAAATCAAAATGGTCTCAGGTATATGGGTTGTAGAGTTACGGCAGTTCACCTTGTTCCAAGGATGCTTGTTCTGTGATGTAAGTGTGAATGGGTGTGTATACGTGGATATCTACTCTGTGCTGGAATCTCTTCAGGGGACTTGGCTCGCCATCGGTTTCAGCACAGATGTTGGTCCTGGACAACATCCGTCCTCAAAAAAACCCTGACCTACAGACCAGGTCAGAAAATGACATTCAACACCATTAATTCTCAGATGCATCATTCAGGACATCAAATGTCAGAAACATAAGTCTTTCCATGTAACTCTGACATTAATCTTAATCTCTATTCAAATCTCAAATCTAACTTTCAGTTGTACAACATTCAGTACATCTAAGTATATCATTTCTGAGAACTTGGCATTAAAGTGCTCAAACATTCACTACTGTTCATGTGAGCAGTGTTTCAATAACACTTATGGTCTTATGGTCTTTTTATACCTGGCTACATCTGCCACTAATGTCCCTGAACATGTTTGGATTCCACAGCTTTAGTTTGAAGCAGTGTTTTACTAATAATTTATGCTTTTACCACATGTTTAAAATCAATCTTATCAAAATAAGATTGATCAGAATAAGTGCCGACGTCACAGGTTGAGGAGAAAAAGGGCAATCGGGCAGTTCAACACAAATTTTAGAATTCAAATGTAAATGTTTCTGATCCATCACCAGAACACTGGGAAACACATTTACTACCCTTTGTGTCATCAGGGACAAAAATGTCCGCTTCTAAAAACTGCTATAAAAAGATTCATATTTTTCTGCATCAATATGTGGAACAAGTTCAGGACTGCTAAGAACTACCAAACATGAAATCATTGGAGGAGTTTAACGCTTTAAATGCCAGGTAGATTGCATGATGCAAATATTTCATGTAAACATGCACAAAACAAGTTATTTTACAAGTTGAGAGGCTCAGGCATTATTTTATATCTGTCATGTCAAAGTTTATCCAAAATATTGAGTTGGAGTTATTAGTGTTTGTATTGCAGCAGTTTTAAATGGTGTTTTCCACTTAGGTCCATTAACTCCTATTATAATACTACATTTTAATATCAGAGCCATAACAACATGGAATCATGCATTTCTTAATGTAAGGGTTTCATTTGTGAGGACATGTCAAAGTTCACGATCATAAATTCAGCTTCACATTCTTCATTTCACTGCTTCTAAGACAAAAACATGTTCTGACCTGAAATCACAGTCAGTGATTCAAATGAAAGTGAAACATCATCAACATTTAAAGCACAAAGTTGAAGCTGCTGTCACTTCCACACACTCTGCTTCTACACACAGCACAGACTCACTGAGGAACCAAAACCCAACCAGAACCCAGCATGTAGAGGCTGAGTGAATGTGGTGCTGAAGGTGTGGAGGTGGATCAGTGTGTCAGAGGAGACTCTGTAGAAGGACAGAGTGCCAGCAGGACAGTCCACATACACTGCTGCTCTGTGAGAGCCAGAGGAGGAGGAGATGGATGTTTCTCTGTTATTGTGACAGACAGAGTAACCACGATCAGAGCAGATCAGACTCCAGGACTGATTGTTTTCTCCAAACACGCAGTCATCACTGTGTCCTTTCCTTCTGATTCTTCTGTAACTCACTGATATATTAACCCCTCCTCTCCACTCGACCTCCCAGTAACAGCGACCAGTCAGAACATTTCTACACAGCAGCTGAGGACACCTGTCAAATCTGTCTGGATGATCAGGATATGGCTGCTCCTCCTCCACATGTGTCACCTTCCTGTTGTTGTCAGACAGTTTGAGCTCTGTGTTCACTGAGTTTGTGTCGACTTCAAGTTGACAGAAATCTGATGGAGAGAAAAAGACACAGCTGCAGTTTATCATCTGACACATCTGATGGCTTCATTCTGTCTTTACTGACTGATGTGTTGTTCATTCATACAAAGTTTATCATCAGACTTTTTGTCACTAATGTTTGAATGAACAAACACACAACTATCAGCTTTGTGTTCAAACACAAACTGGATATTTGCAGCAATGTGAGTAAAGACAGACGACACATTTAGAACATGAGAAGAACAGCAGCATCAACTGTATCATTGGATAAAGAGCATCATCCAAAAGCTCCTTCATCAGAGTCTGGAGGAGGATCTGGACTGAAAGACCAGACTCAGACCTCCTGATCTATCCTGATATTGTTCCACTGTTACTATTGTAAATACTTATTCTGCTTCTGTATTATTCTCCTTCTTCTGGACACATTTTCAGCAGAACTAGTCCCACAGCTTTAATGTGAGCGACCTGAAACTTTTACAGGACGTCCGGCTGTACCGGGACACCTGTGCTATGACTTTTCTTTCCGTTCCGACGTACGGTTTTCACGTAAATCGCAAAAAACCAGTGGGCGAACGACGGGGAGAGAGAGAAAAAAAGGCAAAAGTCACAAAACCAGGGAGGAAGCCGAAAACTGAGGGAGCCGTTTCCATGGTAACCGTAACAGCAGCATCAACTATATCATTGGATAAAGAGCATCATCCAAAAGCTCCATACAGGAACATACACAACTACACTCACAGACACACACACACACGCTGATTTTCAAAATAAAAGCCTCCAAATCATTACAGACCTTACTAGGCCTGGTAAACTACACACAAGCCACCCAGAAATATGCAGACACACACTATACACACCTGCCAACACACAGACACACAAACATGGATTTTCAAAATAAAACACTTAAACATGTTTTAACATGCATTAGGGAGTGTCCCCAACCCCCCCTCTCCCCGACACACACACACACACTTACACAGACACACACTGATTTTCAAAATAAAAGCCTCTAATTCATTACACAGCTAACTAGCGCTAGCCACCCCTACAAATTATACATCAAATCGACCGGCTCGGTCAGGACTACTACCCTCTGAGGTTTGGTAGCGATCGGATAAACGGTGTTTGAAAAAATCCCGAAAAGCTGCGATCGACCCTCCCCACAGGCATCAAATCACTGTCAAAACTTTGAAGGCATGGCGTTTGGGCATGCTTTCACACAGAACCTTCATTCAAAATGTAAAATGTAGATAAACATTAGACCTCTGACATATTGAGTCCCCATGTCTGTGCCACTTTGTTTTGACAGGCAAGCCACTTAAGTTGACCTAACCCCCCTCATAGGAAATAATGGGAAACTGGTGAGATCCCTGACAAAACCCAGCTAACTTTGGAAGCCTATCAGTCTGGCATGCCTCTACACAGAATATTTCAACTGCAAACTGCTCATAAGGAGTTGGACTTTATCATACTGAGTCCTCATGTTCATGTCTTTTACCAAACTTCATAAAATAGCAGCCAAAGTCACATCCACATCTTTAGGATTCCTCCATTCAGAATGAATGGAGAAGCCTGGGGCCTATTAAACCTTATATAAAACCAATCAGAAACACTGTAAAAGCATGAAATGTCATCAGTGGCATCTTTCACATCTGCCGGTGATCAGGAATGAGGGTTGGTGGTATATAATGGGGCGGACCGGCAGCAGAGTGTGGGTGAGCGCGCATTGGCCCACTCAAAATTTCTTGTGAAATTTTCTAGGTTATATATACAATAGTTATTTCTATTTTCTTTCCTGTTTGGTTCTTCTGTCCTTATGTTCCTTTCTTTGGTTGGGATTGTTGGTGCATTATCATTGAGGGTTTTTCCTGTAGAACAGACCAAAAGTCCAGTTCATATGTTCACTGGGCCGAAGCCTCTGTCATAAAATCAATCATGTCATAATATGCCACCAGTACTGTTGTCCACAGGATGAAATCACACGTTTAAAAATGATTATTATTTATATATATTTAACATTTCACCACAAGATGGCAGCAAACATGGTCAAACTCTCACCACCCTGTTTGCCAGTGATCTGTGTTTTTTTTATTGCCCATTTCTAAAATGGCAAGTGTGAGCAAGAAAAGGAAGGTTGACAGCGAAGGCCGAAGTTTCAGGACAAGTGGAAATGGAAGAGGAATGTGAGGGCAAGACATCTTGCACATTGAAACCTGTGTTGGAGCCAGACCTGCCCCCTTTACTGCAGCTGAGAGCCCAGTCTCTTCCTTCTCATCAGAGGTCCCTCGTTAATCGCGGGGTTACGTTCCAAAAATAACCCGCAAAAGGTGAAATCCGTGAAGTGATGGGCTTTATTTTTTACAGTTATTCTAGATGCTTTAAGGCTGTGAACCCCTCACTACACACTTTATACTCCTTTCTCTCCTGTTCAAACACTGTCAGAGTTCAAACCTTCATAAAAACAAGTCCAGTGTTACAGAATGAAACCAAAGCACAAAGCAAAATAAAAGGAAATATAATAAATGAAGATTAAAAAATGGTTTGTGAAATGGAAGTTGTGGCGGCTGCACTAAAATGAATGATAAGTTAATGTGGTTTGTTCAGAGCCGTCAGTAAAAGCTTGTTTAACTGGTTTCAGCTGTCCCGCCTAACAAAGAGATTGCTTCCAAAACGCTATAAATCCAGAAAAAAGTGTTTTCTTTCCAAAAAGGGTTTATATGAAACTTCTAGTTTTCATATAAACCCTCCGCCATGACAGTTGGAAAGCTGCCCCGTGATTGGTTGAATGGAAATGCTGCATTGTGCTGAAAATCAGGGCGTTTGTAGCAGATTGGGAAAAAAGGGAAGAAGCGGTGCAGGGAAACATGGCGGATAACGTGTTTTGTTACTAATTGATTACAAACTTTAAACAGAGACCCCGTGTGAAACTTATTTTGGTGGTAACTCGTTTTCTTAAACAGTGGCGTTTCTCGCCCTAACCCTAACCCTAATAATGCTGCTCACAGCTCAGTGTCTCAGTGCCTTCACTCTTCAGTCCATCAGTCCAGTCTGACCCTTTGGATGAGATTCTTTGTGTCTGAGTCCTGCCTGCTTTTGGACTGTGGAGCTGTTTATTCCTGTGTTTGGACCTTTTCAACCCTTTGTGGTCTCTTATTGGATTTTGTCTTTTGTCTGCTTTGGTTGTCTCTGTTATGTCCCAGGCTGAGGGGAAACCCACACACAGCATGTCTGCACCTCCCCACTCGTCCCCACTCTCAGATCGGCAGCTACACAGGCTGGTTTCAGTGTTAAGCTGCAGTTCATGAACTCAGAGCTGAGCAGTGCCCAAACAAACACAGAGACACTACAACACACTAAAGCTCCCTAACAAGAGAAAAAAGGAAAACCAATGGCAAAGCTGGAACCTAAAACTCCTGCTGGGGAGTAATAAACTCCAGTAAACACCAAAGAAATCCAACCGCCGAGGCTGCGCTACAACAGCTCTGATGGACTGATAGAACACTGACTCATGCACAATAACATGAGGAAAGACTGAGTCAAACTTACACTTCCTCAGCCCAGGTTTTAACCACTGCTCTCCACCATGCTCCACCCTGCAGGAAGAAACACAGTCAGAATGATTTTCTAACCAACATGAGTCCAAACTGCTGATCAACATGAAGCAGAGCTCCTCAGTTTGTCAGAGACACACACAAACAGACTGAAACTCATCTGTGTTGACTCCAGAAGAGTCTCTCCTGATCTGCTCTGTGTTTATTCATGTCCTCCATTCTGTGAAATATTGCTCTGTCAGTGCTTTACTGTAAAATCCTCTTCATGCAGCAACAGTGTAGGTTTGATCTCAGCATTGTGCATTTATCCAAAGCAGCAAACAAGCCACACTGTCTCTGACTGTCTGTTCCTTTCACTCTATATGCAAACACAAGCCTGGTTCACATGTGTCATGGATGGAAGAGTTTCTGACACACTTCAAATAAATACATTCACTCATGTCTGAGTGTAGTTTTTACAGTGATAATATTGTAGTGTCTCCCTGCTCTCTGTCTCTGACTGAAGGAACTCCTCCTTCTACCATTGTGTTGTTGTCTCCTCTGAAGCTTCACATACGGATTGTTTCAGGAACATTTGTTTGTGGAAATAATTCAGTGGTTCTTACAGCTGAGGACATTAATAAGTAGGGCATCATTTAGTATTTGATCTGCACTAAGTGTGACTGAAAATCAGTCTGTTTGTATTTTGACATGAAGAACGTGTATAAAGAAAAGTGAAGTTAACATGATGGACACTTAATGATGGAGGAAGATGAACATCAGGGATCAGTGATTATTTCTTCTCTGCAGTTTCAGTCCATCCATCAACAGCTGTGGATATATGAGCTAAACTGACAGACTGAGGAGGACTCATGCTCTGTGGTCTCTGTGTACCTGAGAGTCTTCAGACTACAATCTGGACTGTTGAGTAAAGCAGACAGCAGCTTCACTCCTGAGTCTCCTGGATGATTGTAGCTCAGGTCCAGCTCTCTCAGATAGGAGGGGTTGGAGGTCAGAGCCGAGGCCAGAGAAGCACAGCCCTCCTGTGTGATCAGACAACCTGACAGACTGGAGGTACAAAACATGTCATGAACTCAAGAAGAAAGAAGAAAAATCCAACAGATCTTCAACATGAACATGAAGCAGAATTCAACTGATGATCAAAAAGCTGGATCCTGACCTGAGAGTCTCCAGTCTGCAGTCTGGAGTCTCCAGTCCACGAGACAGCTGCTTCACTCCTGAATCCTGCAGGTCATTATTATCCAGATCCAGCTCTCTCAGACTAGAGGACTGGGAGATGAGGACTGAGGACAGAGCTTCACAGCTTCTCTCTGAGAGGTTACAGCTGCTCAGTCTGAGAAAAAAAAGAATGAACACAAAGTCAATGTTTTATTGTTCATATAAAAATCAACCATGTTTGAAATGGTTCATAAATCCACCTACAGAACTTTGTTGGAGGCTTTGACCACTGGCAGCAGCCTCAGAAGAGCCTCCTCTGAAGCAGAGTATTTCTTCAGGTCAAACACCTCCAGACCTTCTGATGACAGTAAGATGAAGACCAGAGCTGACCACTGAGCAGGAGACAGTTTATCTGTGGAGAGACGTCCTGATCTCAGGGCCTGTTGGATCTTCTCCACTAGAGAACGATCATTCAGTTCATTCAGACAGTGGAACAGATTGATGCTTCTCTCTGCAGACACATTCTCACTGCTCTTCTCCTTGATGTACTGGACTGTTTTCTGATTGGTCTGTGAGCTACTTCCTGTCTGTGTCAGCAGGCCCCGTAGAAGAGTCTGATTGGTCTCCAGTGAAAGACCCAGGAGGAAGCGGAGGAACAAGTCCAGGTGTCCACTTGGACTCTGTAAGGACTTGTCCACAGCACTCCGGTGGAGGTGTTTTAGTTCAGGTTTGTGTCTTTTGTCTCTAAAGACTTTAGACCACAGAGGTGTTCTTTTTTGTTTTTCCAGCAGGTTGACAGCAGAGCTGATGAAGGTCAGATGGACATGAAGAGCAGCCAGAAACTCCTGAACACTCAGATGGATGAAGCAGAACACCTTGTCCTGGTACAGGCCTCTCTCCTCTTTAAAGATCTGTGTGAACACTCCTGAGTACACTGAGGCTGCTCTGATATCGATGCCACACTCTGTCAGGTCTGATTCATAGAAGATCAGGTTTCCTTTCTGCAGCTGATCAAAAGCCAGTTTTCCCAGAGACTGGATCATCTCCCTGCTCTCTGGACTCCACTGTGGATCCGTCTGAGCTCCTCCATCATACTTGATCTTCTTAACTTTGGTCTGAACCACCAGGAAGCGGATATACATCTCAGTCAGGGTCTTGGGCAGCTCTCCTCCCTCTCTGGTTTCCAACATGTCCTCCAGAACTCCAGCAGTGATCCAGCAGAAGACTGGGATGTGGCACATGATGTGGAGGCTTCGTGATGTCTTGATGTGGGAGATGATCCTGCTGGCCTGCTCCTCCTCTCTGAACCTCTTCCTGAAGTACTCCTCCTTCTGTGGGTCAGTGAACCCTCTGACCTCTGTCACCACGTCCACACAGTCAGGAGGGATCTGATTGGCTGCTGCAGGTCGTGTGGTTATCCAGAGGCGAGCAGAGGGAAGCAGCTTCCCCCTGATGAGGTTTGTCAGCAGCACATCCACTGAGGTGGACTCTGTGACATCAGTCAGGGTCTCATTGTTGTGGAAGTCCAGAGGAAGTCGACACTCATCCAGACCATCAAAGATGAAGACCACCTGGAGGCGCTGAAAGCTGCAGATTCCTGCTTCTTTGCTTTCAGTGAAGAAGTGATGAACAAGTTCCACCAAGCTGAACTTTCTCTCTCTCAGCACATTCAGCTCTCTGAAAGTGAATGGAAATGTGAACTGGATGTCCTGGTTGGCTTTGTCTTCAGCCCAGTCCAGAGTGAACTTCTGTGTTAGGACTGTTTTCCCGATGCCAGCCACTCCCTGTGTCATCACTGTTCTGATTGGTTCCTGTCTTCCAGGTGAGCCTTTAAAGATGCCTTCTGGTCTGATGCTTGTTTCTGGTCTGTGTGCTTTCCTGGATGCTGCTTCAATCTGTCTGACCTCATGTTCCTCATTGACCTCTGCAGTCCCTCCCTCTGTGATGTAGAGCTCTGTGTAGATCTGGTTCAGAAGGGTCGGCTCTCCTGCTTTAGTGATCCCCTCAAACACACACTGGAACTTCTTCCTCAGGTTAGACTTGAGTTTACGTCCACACTCTGCAGCAGGAGTTCCTGAACAAACAATAAATGTCATTAATAAGTGAACGCTACAATAAATGTGTCAAATAAATATTTTCTGTCTCCATGAAATCTGTTCATCAGTTGTAGACAAACAGTTTGTGTTTTCAGTCAGAAGAATTCACAGATGTCTGCATCATATTAACAGCAGAGTGTGTAGATGTAAACTTCATTTCCTCTTTCCATCATGTTAAAGCTCTTCAAATCCTCTTACTGCTCTGCAGACGCTCAGCCAGCTCCTCCTGCTTCATCCTCCTCAGGAAGTGCACTGTGATCTGCACTAATGACTCTCTGCTGCTCCTCTGCTCTTCATCCTCCTCATCCTCCCTCTGACTCTCTGAGCATTCTGGGTAATCTGGACTCAGGAGCTTCTGGATCTTCTTCAGCTCGTCCTTCACAAACCTGACAATGTTCTCCTCCAGCAGCTGGAACAGAACAACAGAGTATAAACTCTCAGACTTTGAGGAGCAGAATAACAGTTTAGTGTTTCATGATATTACAGCTTATGTTCATACATGTATTACTTGAATCTACAACATTAGATATGAAGTGTTGTGTATGCACAGCTGCTGTAGTTATAAGTATTACTACCACAGTTCTGTCTCTGTGAATGCTTGCTCAGGGGTCAGGCTCTGGGTCTCTGTAAAGCACCAGGACTGTTGTGTTGTAGTTAGAAGCTGTTTGTACTCACCATAAATATGGCGTCCTGAGCAGGAGTCTGAACACTGGGTTGCTGCAGTCTGTGACAGAAACATCAGCATTTAACAACACAATCACTTCACTAAGTGTTTTGATGTGTTTTCACTTTAAACAGATACACAACAGTCAACAGACTGGTGACAAACAAGCATTGTTGTATTAAAAAATGAAAACTATCCCAACTCCACACATCCAGCTCATGTTGAACCTGTTGCTGCTGCTTTAATGACTGAAGCACAGCTTTAAGAGTTCCATTCCACTTCCACTGTCATCATATGTTCACATTGATTTAGACCAGGGGGGGTTCAATTAAAGTCACTGAGGTCCAGCTGTTCACATTTGCTCCAAGTCAAAGGTCTGAGCTGATGTCTAGCTTGTGTCTTATTAGCTTCCCCTGTGTCCACATGTTCATATGTTTCAGTAATATCTATTGTCAGTTTTCAATGCAGGAAATGTTCACCTGGGGCACAGCTAGCTCTGTTACCATGAATAAAAGTAGTCCTAGGCAAATACATTGAAGGCCTTTATTTCAGATGAAAGAAACTGAAACCTCAGACTGAAATAAATACAAAGTGCAACAGTCAATGGACTGGTGAAGAAAATTAATTAATACACAAAATGTGTGTATTAAAAATGAAAACTATCCTGACTCCACACTGTTCAGCTGCATCCAGCAGGTTTGTAATTTGTTCTTCTTCACATATTCTGCTTTAATGGCTGCCAGCACAGCTTTAAGAGTTCAGTTAAATCTTCCACTCACCATGTTTCTCTTTAACATTAAACGATGTGCAGCAGGATGGGTTTGTAATGAATCGCAGTCAGACAATGTTGCAGTGTGATGATATAGAGTCTATATCATCACACTGCAGACCTTTGTTATGTCCTTTACTTAAAGCCTTCAGAAACCACCATGAGATGATAACATGACAACATAAATACATACTGATACTTTCTATTATACAACTACAAACACAGACCTGCTTATGGGTCTTTTACAGAGCCAAGCAGACCCACATGATCATTGAAGAACTCTGCTAAGTTACAGAAACAGGACTTAAAGTGGTATCAACATTTTTGAAATGTTCACTTTTCATGGACACAGAGCTGGATCAGTGTCCATGATGGCCACTACAAGAGACTGAAAAACTGTTATCACACAATTTATTTGGTCACAATTTGACCAAATTCAACCAAAAATACCGAAGAACAGAAGCCACCTTAAAGTTCTGCACAGGCTGTGTTCAAGTCAGAATAATCAGCAGTGTGAGGTACGTGCAAAAATCCAAACCAGGACCCTGGGAATCTGAGGAGGAGGAGACTAGCTCCTAGCTACATATAGGCTGACAGCTACAGTCGTTTTGGGAAGTTGGTCAAACTTTCTATATTTCTGCATAAATATGACCCGAAACACGATCAATGCTGAATTCTGCAGGCCAACAAATAAACTTTACTGCTGGACTGCCTGTGGTTCAGACGAGTCCAGATGGAGATGAAGAGTGAAGGTGTCATGCTGCATGCTGTGTGTCAGTCATGATGTCAGTTTTAGCTACGGTCTGCTAACATGAATCTGTTAATGACAGACTGATTCACATTGAACTGAAGTATGGATCCTTTACTCGCCGTCAGCTAGTTTTAAGAGTTCAAATACACAGTATTGCTGTATTAGCCTAATGTACTAGCGGAGCATTGTCTGTTAGTATAATATTTACATACAGTGTATGAATCTATCATTTATTTAAATGTTTTATTACTAAAATGTCTTTCCATACTTTGTTTCAGTGGGCTGCCTTTCTAGTACAGTGAGGCAGATGTTTAAGTCATATTTATGCAGACATATAGAAGATTTTAAATGATTCATACACTTTGAAGCAGCACTGTAAATATGCATTACTCTGTGCTACAGATGCTCCAAACCATCAACCACCTGCAGAGCAAACAGACACATACAACCCCAAGAGTCCAGCAGAGCTCATCACAGCATGGAGACACTTCCAGAGTGATTCTTACCTTTGATCATCAGATGGCTGATCAGCTTTGAAATTAATGGGCTTACCCATCGACCGATCACTTTTCATGGACACACAGCTGGGTCCAGGTCCAGCAGAGTCTGCTCTCACATCCTGGATCCTGATAGAATCACAAACACTGACTCTGAGCTTCTTCTGGAAAAATGATGCTGAACATCATGTTACACTTTAAATGTTTAATAATGATGGAAACAAACTGCAGCTGTGACATTAACTCTGACCTTTGACCCTCAGATGGATCAACATCTTTGAAATAAGGGGGCCGATCCTTTGACCGATCACTCTTCATGGACACACAGCTGGCAGGTCTAGGTCCAGGCCCAGGTCCAGGTCCAGCAGAGTGTGCAGTGTGCTGCTGCTTTGTTCTTGAACACACACAGATGTGTGAATAATGTGAGTGTGAGCTCTGACATGGAGAAGAGTCATGGACAGTCAGAGACGGTCCTCTTACCTCTGAGCTTTGGTCCGGCTCTCATGGTCCCCACACAGAGGGCTTTTAGAGGGAGGGACTCCCTCCTCTCTGTCCTCACACTGACTCATAGCAGAGCTCACACCTTCACACAAACACAGCAACATGACACAGAAACACACAGTCAGCATGTTGTTATTGATCCTTCATGTAGATGCTAACAGGCTAATCATGCTGTTAGCTTAGCATCAGAGCCTCAGACCAGGTTTGGTTCTCAGGCTTTTATTTTGGTGAGTCTGTAAACACACCAACATCTCTGATGCTGTTATTATTGATGTCACATGCTGTAAGTGGAACAGTGCACACACACATTCAGTGTTTGCTTTAGAATTCTGTCACTTCTCTCCATGTGTGAACATGTGAATAAATGAACATGTGTTCATGTGTGTTTCTGTCACAGTGTGAACAGACTGAGTGAAGCACTGAGACCTTCCTCTGTAACAGTCTGTGGACTGTTTTCTATAGAAAGGACAAACACATGAGCAGCTACTGTCTGAGCTCTGAGGACTGACACACTTCTCCTCATGGCAAATATTAGATTCACATATTTATGAACCCTTGAAGAGAAAATGTTTCTTCTGATGAGTTTCAATCATCAATATGAATTCATGAAAAATAAAACGCACCACAGGCGTGTTAAACCTGAAACAGACTGATCTGATAAAGTCAGAATAAAGCGACCTTTTCTCCGCTTGAAGCTTTGAACGAGTCGATCTGAGTTTCAGAGCAAATGAAGCTGCTGAACTTTACAGAGAGAACGATCAACAGAGACGCTTGTTGTTTGTCTGTCTGACATGAATTGAATTACAGTAACTCCACACAGCTCAGTGAACACAAAAACTCATCCAGCTGTCAGACCGGTTCTGACACTCCCTGCATTCCTCACTGATCATGTGACCTGAGAGCTGTGTTCTACAGTCTGCTGTGACTCGAACAGAAAAACACTACAAGTAACACAACTTGTTCTGAAACAGCTGTTCATCTGCTATAAAAGTCATCAAAGAGCAAAGAGAAAGCAGCCAATCAGCAGCAGAAACATCTGTACTGTACCATCAGTCAGTGATGCAGCACAGTGTGATCAGACATGGAGAGATTTCTCTGGAAGGACTCTCACCTGCTGGATCAGTTCAGATGGGCTTACAGACACTTTCCAGCTTCCTGTGTGGAGAAGAAGCTGCTCCTGGTCCTCCTCAGTCCTGCTGTCTGACACAATCTGATCTGAGGACGCCGTCACTTCCTCACAGCCTCACAGTCTGAACACGTCAGTGACGGTGAAACCGGTCCAACAAGTGTCTGAAAGACATTTCCTGATTCACTTCTACTGTCTGTCCACTAGATGGAGCTCAGCAATCAATGAACTGCAGATCAGCACAGGATGAAGCAGAGCAGAAGAAGCATGGATCACACACCTTACAGTCAGTAAGCCTCAGCACCATGGAACTCTCAGCTTAAGGCAAGACACAAAGACAACTGGTGAAGACTGGACTTTGTAAATAGACAAATGTACTACTTGTGTTCATGAACAATTTAAGTTGAAGTTGAAATGAAAGCTGTTTAGTTAGCAAAAATAGCTACAATGTTATGCTTTAGTTAAATTTATTGTGTTATCTTGAAAAGTGTTTAACACCAGGTTTAATTTGTCTTTAAGGTTATCAACCTAGGCGATTCTAGGCGGTTAAGTGATTCTAATCAAACCAAACCAAGCAATCACCATTGCCACTGCAACTTAATGTCATCATACCAACTTGCAATAAAAGGAAAAGAAGAGCTTTGAGTCGTCAGTTGAAAAGTGCCTTCACCAAACAAGCAAACTACCTGAGCTGGGCTGCTGGGAACATGACAAAGACTGAGCTACAAGAGGAGTTCAAAACACTTACCCTTCATGCCAGGAAAGTCAGTGAGTAATGATGACTACTGGACCGGACTGTTGGCGGACATCACAGAGGCTGAAGGGGTGGATAAAGAAGCTAAGCTGAGCGCGCAGTTGCAGGCAGACCTGGGAAAGACAATGAAAGATTGTGAAACCAGACTGGAGGAAGTCAAAAGGACAGTCCAGCACAATCTCTGGTCCAAGTATGGAGAGGATGAGATTGAGTCTGCTCTCTCTAACTAGGGATGTGCGATTTGACAATAAATGATCGTGAAGGATTTGAATGTGTCAACGATGTGCCAGAACAGAAACATGAATCTGATTGGAGCGGACAGTTTGTTTGATCTGTACCTATTCATGATCAATGTTTATAGATCAGAACAATTTAAGTGTGATGTAACTGTTTTTGTACACTTGTTTCATTTATTGTGTTCATCACGTGTAAAGAACTGTGACATAAAAACAGCTTTAATGTCACTGTGTCCCTGCTGTGACGGCGCTCTGCCAGCAGGTGGCGCTGCAGTGCAGCCTCAGATGGCTCAGTCTTCTTTTATTTCACTGTATATATTACTTCTATATTGTGGATTTATGGTCTGTATTCTCCAATATTCTTTGCATGTTATTCTTAAGATAACACACATCTGTTCAGGAGGACTGTGGAGTTCATGGAGTTTATTCATGTCTGTGTGAGCTCATAAAATATAAGAAATAAAATAAACTGTATTTATATACCCTGAATCTCACTGCCTGCATTCCATCAATAAAATGTAATTAAAAACTGCTGAAGATGGTTGAAATGTTCGAGTTGATCAGAACATGTGACTCATACAACATGTGCGCACAGCTCTCTGTCACTGTGCAGACTTTGTTGAGTCCCCTGTTGTGTGACGCTGCAGGAAGGAACAACGATCACATGACGTCAGAAAGCGGCCGCAGGTTATCATGACTGTAAACAGTCACATGATGAATAGGGGTGGGCGAATCGATCTAAATATCGATAGTATCGATACCAACGTTAGGATCAGTAATTACTCGATACTGGCGTGATTAGATCGATATTTCTGTGGAAGTTTCTCTTCTATATCTTCAGCAACTTTACTCGCGGTGCAAACAGCGCTCCTCTCTCACTCTGCTCAGTGCGCAGGCACACTCCGCCCCTCCCCCTCCTTCTCCACTCGGCCGGAGCAGACGGAGCTCCTGATTGGCTGTAAAGTGCAGCTAGCGTGCTGGAGACAGCAGAGAGGAAGAGGAGCGCTGTTTGGAGTTATTTCACAGCGACAGACGAGAAGAAGAAACTGCTACTTGTGAGGTGCAGGAAAGCGACCTGCCGCTGTGGAAACACAACTCATTTACACAAACATAAAGCAGCAGAGCCCAAAGACCTCGAGCTGCAGAGTAAACAGAGGGAGGAGGAAGAGGCAGATCCCCAAACATGAACCAGAGACAGTGGTCACTGACAAAGGCTTTACTGCAAAACACTCATAAATATCCAGGTAGATGATTTAAAAAAGTGAAGGTTTAGATTCAGTAATCTGCAGCATGAATTAATATTGTCTTTCTGAGTGCAGTAATAAGACATGCAATTTTAGCAGAATGACTGAACTGTCATATCACCACCTGAAATAAATCTCGTTTTTCTCAAATTCCAAAATATATCTAATAATGTAATTATATAAGTTTATATAATGATATGTATTTCAGTATGATTAATATGATTATGCTTTGGTGATAACTGTTGAAGGATCTTTATTCTTCATATTTAGGCTCCATGCAGATAGGTGTTAAACTTTTATAAAAGTCTTCATCTTAGTCATGCTGTTTCACCTACATGATTCACAAAGAGCCATGGCTGTCACAAGGAGCATTGCTGACATGATTGTGAAGTTAAAATTTCAAACAGTTCTGCACTTTTGTTTGCAGCTTGATTTACTTAACAAATGTTTCTTGTGTATTATTATTCTGCTAATCACGATAATCTATTTAAAGGCAAAAAAGAAGGCAAAAAATAATTATTTATGATCATGAAATTTCAAAGTAAAAGTATCGGTATCGGTATTGGTATCGGCGATACTGACCCTGTATTTACTTGGTATCGGATCGATACTGAAATCTTCAGTATCGCCCACCCCTAATGATGAAACAACAGAGTGCTGAGGCTGTAGCTCTGAAGTGTGGAGCTGAACTAGAGCTTCTGTTATTCAGCAGTGATCTGCTCATTAACAGTCTGCTGCTCCATGTACAGCAGCCTCCCTGTTGTTGCTCTGTCTGTGTCTGTTTACATGATAACAGCTGTGACACAAACAGAACAGTGATGGACTTTATTCAACCTGCTCAGCGAGAGAAGCAGCGAGCAGCTCTGATAGAAGTCTGTCTGCACCATCATCAGGGTCTGATGCTGCTGCAACAGCCGGACTCTGGGACAAAGTGATGTCAGCAGATGTCGGTTTGTCCTCTGAGTCTCTGAAGCAACATGCGGCTCAGCTGGAAAACAGCTTCTGATGGAGCTCTGATAGTCTGACTTCATCTCTGAGAGGAAGAAGAGGGAGAAGCCGCTGCGCAGCGCGCGGACTCTCTCCAGCAGCAAAGTGCAGAGATCATCAGAGCTCCACATGAGCTGAACATGAAGAGACACAGTCCGCTAGCAGCTCCTTCACTGTCGGCCTGCAGCGCTGCTCCCACACTCATCTGGACTCTTTCATCCACACACAGAAAACACGAGCGGAACATTCAGCCTGCAGAGGAGCTGCCTTGGATTGAGTCTCCGCGGTTCTCATGGTGTGTTCAAGGACCGCCTCCCGCTCTCAGCTGATCATAACTACACTCTGACTGTGCTTGTGTTGCAGCTACGAACTGAACATGGCAGAAAAGTCAACAAACTGCTGTCTTACATCCATCCTTCAGCTCTGTGTTCTAAGAGTCTGAAAATATGTGATTTCCTTTGTTTACAGTGGTGCATGTCATGTGACTTTACTTATGCAACATGTATGATAATGTTCTGTCTCCTCTCATTTCCAGACGTGCAGCCAAAAACATGTGCAGTGATGATATGTGACGGTATCATCATGGTCTCAGAGAGAAGAGCTGAGAGTGTCTGTTCTGATCTGTGGATGCTTGTGTCTCTTCTCCCCTGTAGTTTCCTGCTTGTTGCTCCGTCACACGCCCTCTGCTGGTGAGCCGCGTCATTACACACAACCGCTCATGCAATGAGGTGAATTTATAACTTTTGACTTTATATGGAGGAGGGATTGATTTTGGAATGAGGAGGCTGCAACCTGCGATGGCACCACTAGATGTCAGCGTTTCACAGCATTGGTGGTTCAGTGGTAGAATTCTCGCCTGCCACGCGGGAGTAGTTGACGTGACGCTGCCAACATGGCGGCGGTCATCACGTCTCGGAACCTCCCACTGAGACTCAAAACGGCTCTTCAGAAACAAACAGGTGACGTCACGGAAGCTCTGTCCATAGTTTTTACTGTCAATGGAACCACAGGCAGCTTGTGGTCCTGACAGCACACAACAGAAAAACCACCATACGTACAAAATGGCCGCTTTAAATAGCTGCTGCCACACCTGGAGTCCTCTCCCATCCCCAGATAGGTGATCTCCTTCTCCCTCCATTACACTTACCCCACCATACACCTCACACCAAATACAATACATATGTACAATGAATACATGGAATTCCTTTTTATTAAAAGCTAAAAGCTGGTTTAAAACTCATAACTAAAATAATTATCCTTCCCCCTGCACCTATTTCCTGAATGGACTGGTCCGGAACCATAAATGCCTGCTTGTTCCAAGAGGGACTCTTTTGACTGTCACCCCTGGCCACAACACAAGGTAAGAGCTCACACACCATCACACATTAACAATAAACAATCATTAAAAACCCACAATCCGATCATTGTATAGTTAATTCAGCATCTGTTTCTTGTGTCTTACAGATAATACCTACAGCTAGTGATGGGTTTTCAAGGCTTTGTTGAAGCTTCAACACCTGATTCAAGAAAAAGGTTCATTACTCGAGGCTTCATTGACAAGTGCTCGAGTAGGACATCTAGTGATGAATAAAATGCATTGCGGTGTGTGTTATTGGTTCATGGATCGTTTGGCATTTGAATATCCGTGCAGTCTCGTTCGACTACACTACATGGCTGACACAATAAAATACATTAAACTTTCAGTTTCACTGCACGCAATTGTTACAAAGTTACATTTGAAGTGGATACATAATAATTAGGGCTAATCAAACATCATGATGAATCCGATTAAAATGTTTAACACAATTAAAGCAATTGCAGCAGAGAACAAAGCTGGATGGTGGTGTAGGGGAATCATTGTCGGTTTGGGTGCGAGAGGGTCCGGGTTCAAAACTTATGATACGCGAATCAGCAAGAGATCCTCCACACACACACATGCCAGAGAAACGTGATCAATAACTTTTCTTCTGCTAAAATGTACACAATGACAAATTGCGATTAACTGCGTTTAATGCTATGAAATTCTTAGATATAAATAATAAAAAATAAATGTGAATCGTTTGCATCCAAGTAATATATTTAACTCATATTTAAAGAATCTCAAACTGATAAATGTATCAATGTAGCTAATATATTTCACTATCTAACTGATTGATCTATTACTATATATTGATATATAGTCATCTCCCTGAACACACCCGATCCCACCAAGCGATTACAACAATAAATAATTACTCTATGTTGCTGTGTTTTTATTTTATCAATCATCCCACTGCCACTACACAAACAAAAATCATGCTCCCTACATGGGTTAAAGGTGAACTAAAAAAAGATTAACTGTGCTAGCAACCACTGCTAACATTAATGAAGAGGCCCTTCATTACGGGGGGACACCTTCTGTGGGTTGGTGGTGAAAAAAAGTACATTAGTATATTATGAAATATAATAATATGAAGTAGTTGAGATTTCCTGCAGGTTTTTTACAGGTTGTTAAACTATTTTAGCTACAGAAGTAAACACTGACTATTTCAGAGACAGATTCAATAAACACTCATTGATTTTAAAACACGGTGACAGAAACTAATTCCAAGTGAAACAACAGTTTTATCAAACACACTGGTGGCACTACACTAACGGATGATACAAAGCCTCCATATCTGAGGCCTTCTCTCATTTACAGAGACAAAACACTGGCAAATCTCCCTCATGTCCACCTGATAGAGTTTCCCCGTCATCACTCACCTCAGCAAGCATACTTTTGAATTAACAACCAATATAAGTGAGCTTTAAATATATATATCATCAATGAAATAACATCAGCATGTTGATTTAACACAGTTCTCTTCATCTGAGTTTCAAAAAGTTGTTGGACCATGAACCAAACTCTGCTTAATGCAGATAATACTGAAACACTAAAAACACTAACTTACAAAAAGATGCATGTCTTTATTTTTATTTGCTTATAAAACTGCTGAATTCACAACAAACCTTGTGGATGTGTTTATAATGATGCACTGCCTCATCTGCTACATCAGTGTTTCCCTGTTCATATAGGACTCTTTCATCCACACACAGAAAACACGAGCGGAACATTCAGCCTGCAGAGGAGCTGCCTTGGATTGAGTCTCCGCGGTTCTCATGGTGTGTTCAAGGACCGCCTCCCGCTCTCAGCTGATCATAACTACACTCTGACTGTGCTTGTGTTGCAGCTACGAACTGAACATGGCAGAAAAGTCAACAAACTGCTGTCTTACATCCATCCTTCAGCTCTGTGTTCTAAGAGTCTGAAAATATGTGATTTCCTTTGTTTACAGTGGTGCATGTCATGTGACTTTACTTATGCAACATGTATGATAATGTTCTGTCTCCTCTCATTTCCAGACGTGCAGCCAAAAACATGTGCAGTGATGATATGTGACGGTATCATCATGGTCTCAGAGAGAAGAGCTGAGAGTGTCTGTTCTGATCTGTGGATGCTTGTGTCTCTTCTCCCCTGTAGTTTCCTGCTTGTTGCTCCGTCACACGCCCTCTGCTGGTGAGCCGCGTCATTACACACAACCGCTCATGCAATGAGGTGAATTTATAACTTTTGACTTTATATGGAGGAGGGATTGATTTTGGAATGAGGAGGCTGCAACCTGCGATGGCACCACTAGATGTCAGCGTTTCACAGCATTGGTGGTTCAGTGGTAGAATTCTCGCCTGCCACGCGGGAGTAGTTGACGTGACGCTGCCAACATGGCGGCGGTCATCACGTCTCGGAACCTCCCACTGAGACTCAAAACGGCTCTTCAGAAACAAACAGGTGACGTCACGGAAGCTCTGTCCATAGTTTTTACTGTCAATGGAACCACAGGCAGCATGTGGTCCTGACAGCACACAACAGAAAAACCACCATACGTACAAAATGGCCGCTTTAAATAGCTGCTGCCACACCTGGAGTCCTCTCCCATCCCCAGATAGGTGATCTCCTTCTCCCTCCATTACACTTACCCCACCATACACCTCACACCAAATACAATACATATGTACAATGAATACATGGAATTCCTTTTTATTAAAAGCTAAAAGCTGGTTTAAAACTCATAACTAAAATAATTATCCTTCCCCCTGCACCTATTTCCTGAATGGACTGGTCCGGAACCATAAATGCCTGCTTGTTCCAAGAGGGACTCTTTTGACTGTCACCCCTGGCCACAACACAAGGTAAGAGCTCACACACCATCACACATTAACAATAAACAATCATTAAAAACCCACAATCCGATCATTGTATAGTTAATTCAGCATCTGTTTCTTGTGTCTTACAGATAATACCTACAGCTAGTGATGGGTTTTCAAGGCTTTGTTGAAGCTTCAACACCTGATTCAAGAAAAAGGTTCATTACTCGAGGCTTCATTGACAAGTGCTCGAGTAGGACATCTAGTGATGAATAAAATGCATTGCGGTGTGTGTTATTGGTTCATGGATCGTTTGGCATTTGAATATCCGTGCAGTCTCGTTCGACTACACTACATGGCTGACACAATAAAATACATTAAACTTTCAGTTTCACTGCACGCAATTGTTACAAAGTTACATTTGAAGTGGATACATAATAATTAGGGCTAATCAAACATCATGATGAATCCGATTAAAATGTTTAACACAATTAAAGCAATTGCAGCAGAGAACAAAGCTGGATGGTGGTGTAGGGGAATCATTGTCGGTTTGGGTGCGAGAGGGTCCGGGTTCAAAACTTATGATACGCGAATCAGCAAGAGATCCTCCACACACACACATGCCAGAGAAACGTGATCAATAACTTTTCTTCTGCTAAAATGTACACAATGACAAATTGCGATTAACTGCGTTTAATGCTATGAAATTCTTAGATATAAATAATAAAAAATAAATGTGAATCGTTTGCATCCAAGTAATATATTTAACTCATATTTAAAGAATCTCAAACTGATAAATGTATCAATGTAGCTAATATATTTCACTATCTAACTGATTGATCTATTACTATATATTGATATATAGTCATCTCCCTGAACACACCCGATCCCACCAAGCGATTACAACAATAAATAATTACTCTATGTTGCTGTGTTTTTATTTTATCAATCATCCCACTGCCACTACACAAACAAAAATCATGCTCCCTACATGGGTTAAAGGTGAACTAAAAAAAGATTAACTGTGCTAGCAACCACTGCTAACATTAATGAAGAGGCCCTTCATTACGGGGGGACACCTTCTGTGGGTTGGTGGTGAAAAAAAGTACATTAGTATATTATGAAATATAATAATATGAAGTAGTTGAGATTTCCTGCAGGTTTTTTACAGGTTGTTAAACTATTTTAGCTACAGAAGTAAACACTGACTATTTCAGAGACAGATTCAATAAACACTCATTGATTTTAAAACACGGTGACAGAAACTAATTCCAAGTGAAACAACAGTTTTATCAAACACACTGGTGGCACTACACTAACGGATGATACAAAGCCTCCATATCTGAGGCCTTCTCTCATTTACAGAGACAAAACACTGGCAAATCTCCCTCATGTCCACCTGATAGAGTTTCCCCGTCATCACTCACCTCAGCAAGCATACTTTTGAATTAACAACCAATATAAGTGAGCTTTAAATATATATATCATCAATGAAATAACATCAGCATGTTGATTTAACACAGTTCTCTTCATCTGAGTTTCAAAAAGTTGTTGGACCATGAACCAAACTCTGCTTAATGCAGATAATACTGAAACACTAAAAACACTAACTTACAAAAAGATGCATGTCTTTATTTTTATTTGCTTATAAAACTGCTGAATTCACAACAAACCTTGTGGATGTGTTTATAATGATGCACTGCCTCATCTGCTACATCAGTGTTTCCCTGTTCATATAATGCCCCACTGTGTCCTGACAGTCCATCACATGTGTTTTATACTTGCGCATAAGAATAGGAGCAGGTGGCTATGTGCACTGGCTAGGCGAGGCTGAAGCTAGCAGGCTAACAGGAGCTAACCTGGCCTCATTACAATATGGGTTAATGCTGAAAACAACTCTAACTCTCCGTGTCTTTGTTGGAATCTCCTCATGTCCATTGTGTGTGGGGAGGGAGCAGAAAAGGCAACAACATGTCATCAGACAAATAAAACCGTCTACTGTAACTGAAAGTAAACAGCAGCTTCCTCCCAACTTTTCTAAGTTTCTTTAACATCAACCTAACGTCACCTGGGGCCATGTGACAAACAGTCAGGCTTCAGCATGAGCTGGACTTTGTGGGATGACACTGACGTTACCGCCTCCAGCTTCGACCAGCACCGAAGGTTCTCTTCACTGTGTTTTATGCTCGCCCGAAGAAACCACTGGCTTTGTTAGGTCTGTTACTATAGTAACGGTATTGCAGCACTGTGGTAACCAGGAAAACTGGAGGATCCTCAACCGTTGGTAAATGGGACGGTCTGGCCTTCAAAGCACTTCCTGATTGTGGCGCAACGTCATAAATTTTGGTGGCAGTGTTTCCACCAACAGGAGACCAGCTGTTGAGGAAGATTTATTAAAGCTGCAGATTCACATGAGGTCAGAGATCAATTCAAAACAATAAACAATCAATCCCTGCATTATTGTAAACAAACACAACAGCTCTGTACACAATCAATTAAACTAACATTACAAATGTGCAAATATTGATCACTTGATAACTGATCTCCCAGCCATCATTACAATCAAACAATAATCCCGTCGTCTGTGAAAACGAAGCAGAACAGTGTGTTCAACAACTAAAGGCTAAAGTCCACTTTGCACATTACACAGAGTGTAAGGCCACACAGGTTGGGAGGAAGAGGAACCTATCATCTGAGACCAGAGTGGTTTTTTGTACCAGGCTGTAAACATGTTTTTTTCTGCTGTGAAGTCGGCCATTTTAACATGGGAGTCTATGGGAAATTACTCGCTTTTGGAGCCAACCCCCAGCTGTTGCAGCGTGAATTACAAGTTTTGACACTTCCGCATGGGCTTCCACTTTGAGCCCCGAAGGTTGCCGCTTGGTTGCCACACGTAAAGTGCAGCAATCATCAGGGCGCAGATGCAGAGCACCAGCAGGAAGGAGACAGCCACCATGTGTGAACACATCCTGGAGGATGTTGAAGGGAAGCTGTTTGGGGGACTTTGCTTTGGCAAAGGACGTCCACTTCCTCTGCAGAGTCCTCTGTCCTCCCACATCGTCCTGTAATTGCACACACAGGCATCAGACTGTAGCATCAGATGACATCACATCCTGCTGTCACTTTTTACGTTACCTTGCAGACTTGAGACACACAGGAGATCTGCAGTTCGTCCAGGAAGTTAAACTCTTTCCCAATTTCACTAAAGAAGAAGTAGAGTTTCTTCTCGGCTTGGTCCAGAGAAGAGCCGACAAACGATGGGTCTGAAATACAGGAAGTGATGAAAGGAAGTGTCATGTGGTCAGAATACAGAGAAAAGAGATGTGAGAGCATGTGATCAGCTGACTCAGCTGAGTGGACAGGATACATTTTCTTTACAGAACCAAACTGTCTCAATCAGTGTCAGTGAACAATGAACTGATGGTATCAGATGATAGATCTGATATCTGTAAGAAGACTAGTAGAACGTTCAGACTCAGAGGAAGTGAGTCACTGTTCTGTGGCTTGAAGTCAAAGATGTGACATGAGTGTTTCCATTGTTTCATATTTCTGTGTTGACGACCGAGTGATGAGGCCGCTCTCTCACACTGAGCTGAGACAAACTGTTACAAAAGTTCCGTCCCTCCCCTTTGTGCAGGTTAGCTAAGAACGGCTACCTGGCTGCTCCTATTTCACATCACACTTGGTTTGAGTGAAGGTGGAACAGAGCCGCTGTGTCCAGGAGTCTGATGGCGGCAGCTGGACTCAAGGATGGTGTTTTGAAGACGTTTCGTCCCCTGCGTCGCTTCTTCGGTCCTGCTGCTGTTCTGGTGTGGAATCTGAGTTTTTATGTGTTCAGGACCTCTGTGGGGGGATCTTGACTCACATGACTAAGATCCCTGTTGTTGGTTAATGGTCAGTTAAGGACCACACTGTGCAGGACTAGTTGACGGCCCCATTGTGTTAGGGTTTGGATGAAAGCTGCTGGGCAGGTGTTGACAAAAGGACCGATTGTGTGATTTAAAGCTGACCCAGCAGAGTTGATTTACTCCTGGTCCTCTTTGAAGACCAAACCGCGTGAGACCTTTTCAGACCAGGTTTTGTTCAGATATCAGTGCTCTGCCTCACATAACTTTAGCAGAACTCAGGTGAAGAATCATGGCTGAAACAGCATTCTCAGTGATTTCTGCTCTCAACAGATCAATATTTTAATTCAGAATGATTGATCCTCTTTGGCATAACAATACAACAGCAGACAACTCACTGAGTACATTCTGGCAGCTGAAGACACATTAGACAGATGAAGACTGTAGAGACACAGAGAGAGAGGTGCTGCTGGTAAGGCTTTCAGTTAACTTCAGAGTCCAGCACAGATCCAGGAAGTGTGTCAGCTTCCACAAACTCACTGGCCACCTCAGCAAAGGTGGGGAAAGGTCCTTCTAACTGAACATCTAAACACACATCTAAAACATCTCACTTTCAATAACGTCTATTCATTTCAGCAGCTCAACTTCTCCCATTCATTCTAAAATCAAAACTTCAGACTAAAGATTTTTCACCTTTCAGCCTGAACCATAGAAATAATAATCTGATTACAATCTGATGAAGACTCAGTCTGTAAAGTAATCTGATTACGATCTGAAGGACTTTGTCCCTCAAGTTCTAGTCCGTCTTCAGAGAGTGTGGGCAGCTCTCTGTGAGTCATCACATGACTCCATCTGTGAGCAAGGCACTGACCCGAGGCGTAGCTCCAGGCTTTGAAGTGACATGATCAGTGCTGAGGGGCTGCTTAGCAAGGCACCATTGTTTACAGAGCAGCGTTGAGGAGGATTAAATCCAATGACCAAGCATCATCTTCATCTTCATGGCCTCCATCTTAGGCGCTAGACGGTGGAATGGGAGGAAGAGGAGGCCGTCTGCAGAGACACACAGTTGAGCTTTAAAACGTCTTTCTCTCCTGGTCTGGAATGAACCACTGTACCTGTTAGGAGAGGCAGCTGGTGCAACACTTCTGTGCCGCTGGGGTTTGATGTCGGAGGCGTAGTCGGGGGGCTGTAGGAGGTCGGGGTAGCAGGCCGGGGGAGGCTTCTTGGGCAGCACCGGTCTGAGTGGAACCTGATACCTGAAGAATTTATATGTTTACGCTATATCTAAAGTGGAATCTTCATCAAATGTCATCAACCATGATTAGTCGTTCAAATAGCTGATCAGTTTTGTTGATTGATTAAATGGGTCGAACTAACCCTGAGAATTTGTAGTTCAGGGAATGTTATCAGAATCTACATAAATCCAGGACCTGACGCTCACCTGTGTCCCTGACCAATCAGCTTACACCAGATTTCAGGTGAGTTCAATAATCACAGTGATCAACCACCTGATCACATTACACTGATCAATCAAGCAGCTTCTCTACTCAGCACTATCAGAGGCTGCAGCCAGAGGCAGGTCGTACCTGTCCAGTTGTGCAGGGGTCAGGGGGGAGTGGCTTGTTGGGTGGAGCTGGTTGACTCGCTAGCAGCTGAGAGGTTAGTGATGAAGAAGAGCAGAAGAGGAAGAGTAGAGCCTTAGCAATGGGATGCTGTGTACTGAGCTATATTGTGAAATTCTGTTAAGTGATCACAGCATGCAGACAGAAGTGTTACGCCCCCTACTGTACGAACAGAAGATGTCCTATGACTTTTACAGTACTTTTATATTCCACATCATATTTAATGCTGTTTCTCCTCCAACCAGCAGGTGGAGCTGCAGCCTGATCTGATCTGTACATGAACTGCAGACAAACACTCAACAAAGAAAACCGCGGGGGTGGGGGGGTCGGGGGGCAGTGGCTTGATGGGGGGGGGGGGGGGCACACGAGTCAGTGATGACCAGGAAAGAGAATGACATCACAGAATTCTCCATCTTTACTGATCTGCCACAGGCCAGTGCTGTAGCTCTCGGTCTGCCCTGATGGTGGCAGTGTGTAGATAGAGAGGACTTCATAAATGATACACTATTACCTAACTATTCTAATAATCACACATTAACACGGAAACAGCACATGGACACCGGCAGGCAAGGTTACCTGTGGCTGAGGTTTTAGAGCGGGATCAGGGGGGAGTGGCTTAGTGGGAGGAGCAGGTCTGTCATGAACCTGACAGGAGAGAAAACAGGAAGCAGAGACAGAGTGACAGAGCTGCACAGAGGTCAAAGGTCAAACAGGCAAGGTTGCCTGTAGCATGTGATCCAATCACAGCTGTGCCATGTGATGTGGTCACCTCACACGCTAATCCCAGGTGTGAACAGTCACTGACTCTAGGGCTGTGTCCCAATTCAGGGTCTGCATCCTTCGGAGGACGCAGCCTACGCGGTCTCAGGAGGCCGCGTCCTCCTGAGGATCCTCTGGAGGATCCTCCACCGTTGGTAAATGGGACAGTCTGGCCTTCAAATCACTTCCTGATTGTGGCGCGACGTCATAAATTTTGCCCCGGGAAAAACAAAAGCAGCGACAGCGACACAACACGGACTACACAACAAGCGGGACAACAGTGTGGATTTAGACATTTGGAATTTTTTAATATATTTATTTGTTGTTGGAGGAAGAGGAGAGGTGGCTCCAGCGGCAGCAAAACCGGTGACGGCTCGTTTTCTTCAGGCTGGGAGAGCGCAGTGGGGAGGTGACGGTAAGCTGCTGTTTAACCATATTATTGATCATAATTAATATACCAGCTACTGAGCAAACGCTAGATATATAACCAGTAGATAGACAAATATGATTAAATGTAATTTATATTTGATTCAATCGTAAGACTTGATACAGGGTTCTGTATTAAACCACTGCTTTAATGTGTCATTAAGCATCAGGTCTGTCACTGCACCAGAGAATTACTGCTGGGTGGAGGAGAGTGGGGCTCCCTGCAGGACCAGCTGTCTGTCCTGGAGGAGGTGTACTGACCATCATCACCTCTGGAGGGTGAGGATACATATTTTATAGCTTTTCATATTTTAAGCTGCTTTGGAAGCCGCTCTGTTGAAGTTATTATTTTTATTTTTGCCCTTTTTAAAAACATCTTTAGTAACATGGCAGCCGCCGATCGTCAGCTCTGCAAACCCTGATGGACGATGTGGTGGACAGAGGAGACAGGCACCCCCCTCCCCCAGATGATGTCCCACTCACAGCCAGAGGACTCCAAGGTCTTCACCGTGGCATCATCCAGTCCAGCAGCACCAAGGACTCCTGCTCAGCCAAACATTTATATATATGTTCTTTGTGAATAGTATTTTCTGCTGATTTTTATAAATAATAAACTGTACATTTTCATAATGCCCACTGGTAAATAGTTAGAAATGTTCAAACTGTGTCTTTGTAAATATTGTACATAACACAACACACACACAATAAATGATTTACTGTGGCCACTGAGAAGTTGTTCAAAAGTTTACTTAAATTATAAATAGGTAATGAAACACATGATGTAACAAGGTGAGAAGAGTTTAAGAACACAGAGACAAGAACGATTTAATATACAATTTAATAAGTAACATTTAAATAACACAGAACATAAAATCACTGCTGTCCACCATCCTCTGTATGAGCTGAGGTCTGTCCGCTCTTTCTCTGCTCTCCCTCTCTCTCTCTCTCTCTCTCTCTATCTCTCTCCCTCTCTCTCCCTCTCTCTCTCTCTCTCTCTCCCTCTCCAGCCTCATCTCCTCCGTTATCAGTTGTCAGGTTTCTTCTGTTTCTCTCTGCTCCTCCTTCAACAAAATGCCAAAAGGCAGAATGACCGTTTGATATAATAACGATAATATTGCTCCTCACGTGAACTATACTTTATACTATACTACAGTAAACAACAAGAAAGAACATCCAATCAAAGCGTTTAGTTTTAGCGCCTCGTATCAACAGGACGTCATGTTTGTAAATATAAAACTCATTTTTTTAATGCCGCTGTCACTACTAGCATTTTAAAACTCTCGAACTACTGCTCTGTACTTACATTTAAATGTGAATTCGGCACTCCTGCCGCTGCCGCTCGCTTGGTCCGTCATTGTACTATTGGACAAAAAGTAGGCCCGCAAAGCATTGTGGGATATTTAAGGCCACGAAGGATGGTAGCGATGCGTCCTCCAAATTCAGGCAAAACGCATTTGGAGGACGCATTTGAAGGACCCTTCGACTTTTGGCGAATTGGGACAGCCTTCGCGCAGCTTTGTGACGTAAGCGGCCTTAAAATGCGCACTCCGAAGGATGCAGACCCTGAATTGGGACACAGCCTACATGGACCTGAGACCAGGACCTGCAAGTCCAGCTGTACCTGGGAGGATGAAGAGGAAGATGACAAGCAGAGCAACATGGACAGGATCCGACTCTGAACACACAGAGAGAGAGAAGGTGACGGGTTAGTCACAGTCCGTCAGGAGGTCACAGTGTGCGTGTGTCTGTGTGTCAGTGAGTGTGTGTGTGTCAGTGAGCAGTCAGCGTGTGCGTGTGTCTGCAGTCAGAGTGCAGTCAGTCTGTGTGTGTGTGTGTGCAGTCAGAGTGCAGTCAGAGTGCAGTCAGAGTGTGTGTGTGTGTGTGTCTGCAGTCAGAGTGCAGTCAGAGTGTGTGTGTGTGTGTGTGTCTGCAGTCAGAGTGCAGTCAGTGTGTGTGTGTGTGTGTGTGTGTGCAGTCAGAGAGCAGTCAGAGTGTGTGTGTGTGTGTGTGTGCGCAGTGTGGAATTATATAAGGTTACCTATGCACTGACATGATACAGAGCACATATTTACTCGTATGTATGCTTTCACTCAGAGAAAAAGGGAGGTTTTCACACTCTTTCACACAAACACATCCTCCATTACAGGGAGTTCGGGAGGATGTTATCATTCCTGGAACCCTTTTGATGCGGTGAAGGCGAAGCACTGGGTGGCATCGGACGTAAGATAAATCATCCAACATAGGAGGGATACAGAGTGTTTCACAGTCATAAATATGTTAGACCAATTATTATAATTGGTAGGTGGGAATAACAGGGCAACATGTCCCAATATGGTAATACCAACGAAGGTCTTGAAAAACTGTTGATCTATTATGCAAATAGATTATGCAAATGTACCTCCACGAGCCTGTGTCCAGGGAGGGGCAGAACACTTATGGAGGGGAGTGAAGCAGACTGAAAGGCCTGTGTTCACTGAGTGTTCTCCCTTTTGCAAAAGGCGAAACTACAAAACCCAGGGTATTGTCTTTCACTCAATGTTCTGATTACAGAAGACGGAGTCTGACAATCCGGGGGGACCAGGGAAGGTCACGACAGCAGTCAGAGTGTGTGTGTGCGCGTGTGCAGTCAGAGAGCAGTCGGAGTGTGCACGCGTGCGTGTGTGCAGTCGGAGTGTGCGTGTGTGTGTGCAGTCGGAGTGTGCGCGTGTCTGCAGTCGGAGTGTGCACGCGTGCGTGTCTGCAGTCGGAGTGTGCGCGCGTGTGTGTCTGCAGTCGGAGAGCAGTCAGAGTGTGTGTGTGTAGTCAGAGTGTGTGTGTGTGTGTGCAGTCAGAGTGTGTGTGTAGTCAGAGTGTGTGTGTGTGTGTGTGTGCAGTCAGAGTGTATGTGTGCGTCTGCAGTCAGAGAGCAGTCAGAGTGTGTGTGTGCAGTCGGAGTGCAGTCAGTGTGTGTGTGTGCAGTCGGAGTGCAGTCAGTGTGTGTGTGCGTGCAGTCGGGAGTGCAGTCAGTGTGTGTGTGCGTGCAGTCGGGAGTGCAGTCAGTGTGTGTGTGTGCAGTCGGAGTGCAGTCAGTGTGTGTGTGCGTGCAGTCGGGAGTGCAGTCAGTGTGTGTGTGTGCAGTCGGAGTGCAGTCAGTGTGTGTGCGTGCAGTCGGAGTGTGTGTGTGCAGTCAGAGAGCAGTCGGAGTGTGCGCGCGTGCGTGTCTGCAGTCGGAGTGTGCGCGTGTGCGTGTCTGCAGTCGGAGAGCAGTCAGAGTGTGTGTGTGTAGTCAGAGTGTGTGTGTGTGTGTGTGCAGTCAGAGTGTGTGTGTAGTCAGAGTGTGTGTGTGTGTGTGTGTGCAGTCAGAGTGTATGTGTGCGTCTGCAGTCAGAGAGCAGTCAGAGTGTGTGTGTGCAGTCGGAGTGCAGTCAGTGTGTGTGTGCGTGCAGTCGGAGTGTAGTCAGTGTGTGTGTGCGTGCAGTCGGGAGTGCAGTCAGTGTGTGTGTGCGTGCAGTCGGGAGTGCAGTCAGTGTGTGTGCGTGCAGTCGGAGTGTGTGTGTGCAGTCAGAGAGCAGTCGGAGTGCGTGCGTGCGTGTGTGTGCGAACAGTCGGAGTGTGCGCGTGTGCGTGTGTGCGTGTCTGCAGTCAGAGAGCAGACAGAGTTTGTGTGCGTGCAGTCAGAGTGTGTGTGTGTGTGTGTGTGTGTGTGTGCAGTCAGAATAGTATTTTCTGCTGATCTTTATAAATAATAAACTGTACATTTTCATAATGCCCACTGGTAAATAGTTAGAAATGTTCAAACTGTCTCTCTCTCTCTCTCTCTCTCCAAAATGCCAACAGGCAGAATGACCGTTTGATATAATAACCACAATATTGCTCCTCATGTGAACTATACTTTATACTATGGTGGAGCATTTGTATATTACTACAGGTTTCATAGTTTTTTTATGTTATTTGTTTTATATGATTTTTTTCCATACTTTTTGATGCCACTTGGTGAGAATTACTCTTATTACTTACTCTGTACTGAACACTATTTACTTTGATGACAGCAAGGGAGAATATTTTTTTCCAACAGACTAATAATTCAAAAGTAACATTGTCTGATGTAAAATATTTGCATGAAACACAAACGGCTCTCTGCATCTCAGAGCAAAAATCTCTTTCTATAGTATAAATCAGATCACTTAACTGTGTAAACTTTATAACAGTCCTGTGATCCTATGATGAATAAGTATGAATGCATGCACAGCTAGATGTTCAGTCACTTTCACTACCGCTCTCTGAATTCACATAGCAGTTGTCCTCTCCTGTGTTCCCTATAAACCACAAAACCACAAGAGGGCGAATCATTCTCACTGAAAGTAGGTACTATCACAAAAATGAATTCAGTCTCCAGCAGCTTACCGTTTGGTGTTTCTTCCTCGTCGTCAAGGTGATCCATGTCGTGACTCACAAAAATATTCTAGAAAGATAAATCACCTTTGAAATCAATCAAAAGATGATGTGGAAAAATTCTATATTTCTGCTGTAGACTGAACACAAGTTGAGTACCTTAGTCCTGACAAGTCTTTCCCAGTGTCCCTGCTGCTGTTTGACTAGTTTGAGAACGGGTTCATTGGACTTCATTTCCCAGCAGCACTGTTCAGCAACAATATTCTGGTAAAGCTCCAGGTCGGCTCTGTAATGACGACCATTCACTCTGCCACTGCAGAACAAAAAGAGGGCATCAACACACTCCAAGTTTCCTCCATACCAGGTCACTTGTTTGCAATTCTGAAGCATTTAAGGCAATTTACGATTTCAATTTGCAAAAACACAAAAGGGAACATTAATATTCTACATTGTTTCATGATCATCTCTCAAACTCTATAATCTTCCCTTATATCCCTCCTCATTCTTTGTCTGGGTGAACCAATAAACCACTATAATTCCTTGGAAGCTTCCCACAGGTGAGCAACCACAAGGAATCATGTATACTGACAGTCAAGAAATGCACCAACAACCAAGTTACATATTTGCTGCTGATAGAAGGTCTTAGGAATCAGATGGGCAAGCTTTATTCTACTGTTATGTAATGTATACAATGAAAATCTGACACAAATGAGGGCGGGTATATTGAGTCTGTGCAAACAAAGAAGTTTGTTCCCTGACATGAATGAATGTAACTGCAGCAGAGTAAAGATATCTTTGCTAAACTAGTATAATGTTAGGCCAATCAAATTTCATGATAATGTAATCACAAATTAAATGTAGATTTAGTGCTATTGTTTTTTCAGTTTTTAAGTTTTTACCCAGACCCACCCACTGAGGTCTGTAACCACATATAAACCATGTTTCCCCACCAACAGTTAGAACTGATGAAGCTGCTTGGATGAGCAGCGAAACGTCTTCTAGAAACCTCTACAAGTCCAGACGCCTTGCTTCAATCTTCTCTACGTATGATGACCTGGATGACTGAGAATCTTCATCAACATGTTCAACACTATATATTCCTAACCAGAAATCTTTGTACATATCTTTACCAATGTCAAACTAAGAAAAACATGTGCTTTGTGTTGTTCTTCCACCGACTGAAACATGAAACGCAAGTGGTCACATGTGGCTCGTTGAGGGGTATGATTCTCGCTTTGGGTGCGAGTTCAAATCCCGGACAAGCCCTCATCTTTGAAATTCAGTAGATTGGATGTCTGTCTCATGTTTACATTTACAGGAATAATCTCAAATCTCAAACTCCTAGAAGAAGAGATGAAGTCTTTGCACTGAGGACTCAGTGGCTCACTGATATGAGACCAGATGCTAACGTGGATCTACCAGGCTTTACTGCTGTGAGAGCCGACAGAGACACAGACACTTGTGGGAAGAGCAGAGGTGGGGGGCTCATCATTTACGTGAATGAATGTTGGTGTTGCCCAGGACATGTCTCAGTGAAAAAGGTACTGTGTTGTCAGGACTTGGAACTGTTAGCCTGCGGCCATATTACTTGCCGAGGGAGCTAAGACATGTGATCGTGCTCTGTGTTTACGCCCCACCGAGCGCGGACGCATCAGCTGCCTGTGAGAAGATACACACAGTAACAGCAAGACTGCAGACAAAGCACCCCGAGGCGTTTATGGTTCTGGTTCACCTGCAGCCACAGTACACCCCCTGGTCAAAAGGATGTCTAAAACCACACGTTCAATCAGAAAGAGGTCAGCTGAGGCAGAGGATGGTCTGAGGGACTGCTTTGACACCACTGACTGGGTACTGCTAAAAACACATGTTGAGGACATAGGAGAGCAGACTCACTGCACTCAAAAAACTGATTCAAGCCCCTCTTAGAGGTGAAACATTATTATTTTCTTTGTCTTATGAAAATGTTATTAATTCCAACAATACCCAAATATGTTTAGCAGATGTAACATAAATGTTGACTCCCGTGGCCCTCTCAAACCGAATGAGTTCAACTAGCAGAGCAAGAGCATGTGCAGGAGATCAGCCTCTGTCCTACCTGCCATCCGCCTCTGCTTGAAACTACTGTTGGTAAGTTTTCTGTCTTCTATTTAGTAAGTTTATTATCTTTATGTGAAACAATGTGCATGCCTTAAAATAAATGGACCTTGAGTTTAAGAAGAAGTGTCAGTCATTGTTCACATTGGGGTAGACAGGCTACAAGCAGCTAAGATTAGTTAGCATTTGTTGTAGCTAATGTCTATGGTCGCGTCATATAGCTGTCAGAGGTAAGTGGTAAACACGGTTAGTACTTGGAGTTTTCTACACAGGCACGTTGAATTCATCCTTAACACACTGAGAGCGCAGCTCGCCGCCAGCTAACGCAATCCAAAAGTGCTTTGCTTTACTTTTGTAGCGTAGCTGGCAGGCTAACGTTAGCCCAGAGCTAATGCTCTGTGTTAGCCTAAGCAGCACTTGTATGCAGGGGTACAGTGTTAGGGTTAAAATTCCCCTTGTTTCTTTTGATCACCTCCCGAGTTGGTTTATGAGGAAGGAGCGGATAAATTCTGGTCTCAAGATTACAATTTATTAAACAATGAGGCAGATTCTGAGTCACAGAGCTCTGGGTTGTTGCACACAAAGAACATGGGGAACATGCAACAGTTATACCTGCAGTAGCCCCCCCCCCCCCTAATCAAGTCACACCCTCTTCTAGCCGGTCACAGACCCATCTGTCTTCTGATTATACTTTGAAGTTCTGATGTTGACTTCCTGGAGTGTGGGATGCTAGCTCAGGACTCTCTCCACATCAGAGTCTCTTGTATTGGGAAGGTCCCAGACATCAATGTTAAATGGCAAAAGGCAACAGGATATGTTACTTTGGTGAGAAGCAGGAGGTCGGATGTCCCAGGGCAGGCAGGGGGAGCACTGAACATAAAACTCTCTTTCTCACATGTTATTGTCATGTGTTTGAGATGCCTTGAGATGAGGTCCAGTATTCTGGAATGGAAGTTAGCATTCCAGAATGGAAGGCAACATTCCGGGACAAACATCGGCATAACAGAATGAAGAGCACATTTGCAGAATGAAAGACGGCAAAGTCAAAATTCCGGAATGAAAAGCAGAAATCTAGAATAAGTGGCAGCATTCCAGTATAGACATCAGTATTCCGGAATGATAGGCAGACTTCCCGAATAACAGTCAGTATTCTGGAACAGAGGTCAGTATTCCGGAACAGAAGTCAGCAAGACAGCATTCTGGAATGAAAAGCATTCCAGAATAAAAGAAAGTATTCCCAAATGAAAGGCAGAAATCTAGAATGAGTGGCAGCATACCAGAATAGACATCCACCCATTCCAGAATGATAGGCAGGATTCCGGAATGGTAGACAAAATTCCAGAATTAAACCCCTAACCCGACAGCGGCCTGTGACGTCATGGAAGTCAGCATTCCGACATGGAAGGCAACATTCCGGGACAAAAGTCAGCAAGACAGCATTCTGGAGTGAAAAGCATTTCAGATTGAAAGAAAGCATTCCAGATTGAAAGGCAGAAATCTAGAAGGAGCGGCAGCATACCAGAATGGTATTCAGAATTGGTGATTGGTGATTCCAGAATGGTAGACAAAATTCCGGACTTAAATCCCTAACCTGACAGCAGCCTGTGACGTCATCTAATCAGAGCCAGAGACTGAACCTCCTTAAGGGCAACAGTGGCAAGAAAAAACAGGAAGAACCCTTGAAGGTTTGGTGTAATGTCTCATCATATCAGATGAAATCATCCAATTGGCTTCTGTGGTCTGGGTTAGAATCTAAGTCAGTCAATGTCTTAAATGATTACTTATTTCCCCTCCAGAGGATAAATTATTTAAATGATTACTTATTTCCCCTCCAGAGGAAATAAACAGAACTGTCAGGAGTGGAATTTGAACCCACAGCTCCAGTGGAGACTGTGACCTGAATGCAGCGCCTTGGACCACTCGGCCATACTGACATGAAGAGCATGCTGTCCACAACAAGTTTGGAAAAGCTCAAGGATGAACACTTAATAAACAATCTGAAATCTTCACTGACACTGATGTGGACAGACTGAGAGTGTGTCTGTCTATGCTATCTCAACAAGTCTTGAGCCAGAGATGAGATTTTTCATCTGGTCACCACATGATGAATCATTCTGACTATTGTAGTACCTTGAGATCTGCCTTTCCCAGGTGTTTTGTCCTTAAGGTGAAGCAGTCTCTGCCTCAGGGTGAAACTGGGTTTGAAATGTACTGGGACATTTTATCCTTTGCCTCCTCATTGCACACCAGTTGCTCTCGGTCCAGCGTTTTTAAAATGATAGTTTTTGGAAGTGTCAGATGGACTGTGCCAGGGTTTGGTCCTCAGACAGTCAATATAAATGGCAGCACTCTGACTGGTCAAGATGAACTTTTTCATAGAGCTCGTTGTTAACACATCAGGCTTGTTAAATGTAAACAATGGAGGGGCATAAAGTGATCTTGGAGATGAAAAGAACCGTTGTTGGCAGGATTCGAACCTGCGCGAGGAAACCCCAATGGATTTCTAGTCCATCGCCTTAACCACTCGGCCACAACAACTGGCAAAAGGTATTGATGAAGGGTCTGACAACCCAGGTTGGTTCTGTCCATGAGTGCATGGTCTTGTCCAGTTTGTCCTGTCCACTTTGGTGTTGGCGCTCCTTTACTTGTTTTCCATTTCATTCGCAGGTAAATCTGCGCCGACCAGAGTCTCCGTTTGACAGACAGCTATCACAGAAAGTTGCCGACAGCTGAGCAAGTACTCACGTGCCAACATGGCACAGGTTGAATTGCTTCCAAGCCGGCTGTGTTCACGATCACATGGTCGTTTGAGACTACAAGCCTTCACTGTCCATTCTACGCTGTTTACTTTATTAGGAAGGTGCTTTACAATTGTCCCAACAAGCAGGGGGAGCACTGAACATAAAACTCTCTTTCTCACATGTTATTGTCATGTGTTTTTGTGAAAGATAAGGCTGACTTGTTTTCTTGCGTCTCTATTTAAACAATCTGAAATCTTCACTGACACTGATGTGGACAGACTGAGAGTGTCTCTGTGCTATCTCAACAAGTCTTGAGCCAGAGATGAGATTTTTCATCTGCATTCATGGTCACCACATGATGAATCATTCTGACTATTGTGATGCCTTGAGATGAGGTCCAGTATTCTGGAATGGAAGTTAGCATTCCGGAATGGAAGGCAACATTCCGGAATGGAAGGCAACATTCCGGGACAAAAGTTGGCATAACAGAATGAAAAGCAGATTTGCAGAATGAAAGGCATAAATCTAGAATAAGCAGTAGCATTCCAGTATAGACATCAATATTCCGGAATGATAGGCAGAATTCCAGAATAACAGTCAGTACACTGGAACAGAGGTCAGTATTCCTGAACAAAAGTCAGCATAATAGAAAATCATTCCAGAATGAAAGTCAAAATTTCAGAAATTTCAGAATGAAAGGCAGAAATCCAGAATAAGTCCAGTATTGTGGAATGGAAGTTAGCATTCTGGAATGGAAGGCAACATTCCGGGACAAAAGTCGGCATGACCACTGAGTGACTTCTGACTGGTACATATAAAATGTCATCATATGTCCTAAGCAGGGGGAGCACTGATCATAAACTCTCTGTCTTACATGTTATTGTCATGTCTTTTTATGGACGATGATGCTGACTGTTGTTTTCTTGCTTCTCTCTGTAAACAGCTTGTAAACAGCAGCTTCCCTGAGGGGAAACTCAGCTAATAAATGATGCTGTAACCTCTGGGAAGTGATCTGCTGGGTGGGAGTCCACTACATTATCTATCCTCATCCATCCAGCTACACCAGGGGTCTCAAAGTCAATTTACCAGGGGGGCCGCCGGGGGTAGAGTCTGGGTGAGGCTGGGCCGCATTAAGGCCGCATTAAAAAAAAGGGTTTCAAATATTCCAAAAAAGTACAACTGGTCCAATCGTCTCAATCTTTATTAATAACACGTCAGAATAGGGATGCAAATTATTGATTAATTCAATAATCGTTAGTTGAATGACCTTATCGATCGAATTGATAAGAGGTGATTTTCCTGGGCCTGAATTTCCCTCAGTTTCACTAAGAATAAAATCTAAACATTGTTTACTAAATAAACTGCATGTCATATTCCTTAATGAGTGATTTGCTGTACCTTTAAGGATACAGTACAGACAATGACATTTATGTAAGCTAGAATAACAAAATCTATTGTGAATAGAAATGAAATAAAATATGTCCAGCTGCTTTAACATGAAGATAAGTTGTTCACTGGCTCCTCACACAGACACATGTCAGGAGTCAGGCGTGTGCGCAGCTTGTTTACAGTGAGGGCAGCTACTGAGAACATGTGTTCCATTCAACCAGCATCCTGATTAAAAAGAAAGAAAGAAACTCCAAGTACTTCATGTGACCTGAGTATTCACAGTGAGCACAAATGGAAATGCAGATTATCACGCGGCAGTCTCCTACTTTGATTCATTCTGGGACTATATTCTGACGGAGCACTGCTACATGCGCACTGAGAACACGCCGCACCTGAAAACACACACCGTCAACATACCAGCATTAGGGGTGGGCGATACTGAAGATTTCAGTATCGATCCGATACCAAGTAAATACAGGGTCAGTATCGCCGATACCAATACCGATACTTTTACTTTGAAATTTCATGATCATAAATAATTATTTTTTGCCTTCTTTTTTGCCTTTAAATAGATTATCGTGATTAGCAGAATAATAATACACAAGAAACATTTGTTAAGTAAATCAAGCTGCAAACAAAAGTGCAGAACTGTTTGAAATTTTAACTTCACAATCATGTCAGCAATGCTCCTTGTGACAGCCATGGCTCTTTGTGAATCATGTAGGTGAAACAGCATGACTAAGATACTTTTATAAAAGTTTAACACCTATCTGCATGGAGCCTAAATATGAAGAATAAAGATCCTTCAACAGTTATCACCAAAGCATAATCATATTAATCATACTGAAATACATATCATTATATAAACTTATATAATTACATTATTAGATATATTTTGGAATTTGAGAAAAACGAGATTTATTTCAGGTGGTGATATGACAGTTCAGTCATTCTGCTAAAATTGCATATCTTATTACTGCACTCAGAAAGACAATATTAATTCATGCTGCAGATTACTGAATCTAAACCTTCACTTTTTTAAATCATCTACCTGGGTATTTATGAGTGTTTTGCAGTAAAGCCTTTGTCAGTGACCACTGTCTCTGGTTCATGTTTGGGGATCTGCCTCTTCCTCCTCCCTCTGTTTACTCTGCAGCTCGAGGTCTTTGGGCTCTGCTGCTTTATGTTTGTGTAAATGAGTTGTGTTTCCACAGCGGCAGGTCGCTTTCCTGCACCTCACAAGTAGCAGTTTCTTCTTCTCGTCTGTCGCTGTGAAATAACTCCAAACAGCGCTCCTCTTCCTCTCTGCTGTCTCCAGCACGCTAGCTGCACTTTACAGCCAATCAGGAGCTCCGTCTGCTCCGGCCGAGTGGAGAAGGAGGGGGAGGGGCGGAGTGTGCCTGCGCACTGAGCAGAGTGAGAGAGGAGCGCTGTTTGCACCGCGAGTAAAGTTGCTGAAGATATAGAAGAGAAACTTCCACAGAAATATCGATCTAATCACGCCAGTATCGAGTAATTACTGATCCTAACGTTGGTATCGATACTATCGATATTTAGATCGATTCGCCCACCCCTAACCAGCATGGCTAGGCTGCTGAGAACTGTCCAACAGACAGCGCGTCACTCGGCACAGTTTTCAATGCGCGCTCTCATTCCTCTGGTGCAGTACGCTCACATGTGTGTGCGCACGCCTGTGTGTGTGTGTCGGGGGGGGGGGGGGGGGGGGGGGGGGGGGGGGGCAGAACTCCTCTGCAGCGGAGAAATGCGCGAGCATGCAGAGACAGAAATGAGATGCCGAGCAGAACGGAGGCTGCCACTTGCTCTAGAGCAGTTCAACCGACGTCACAGGTTGAGGAAAAAAAGGGCAATCGGGCAGTTCAACACAAATGTTAGAATTCAAATGTAAATGTTTCTGATCCATCACCAGAACACTGGGAAACACATTTACTACCCTTTGTGTCATCAGGGACAAAAATGTCCGCTTCTAAAAACTGCTCTAAAAACTGAACAGATTCATATTTTTCTGCATCAATATGTGGAACAACTTCAGGACTGCTCAGAACTACCAAACATGACATCATTGGAGGAGTTTAACGCTTTAAATGCCAGGTAGATTGCATGATGCAAATATTTCATGTAAACATGCACAAAACAAGTTATTTTACAAGTTGGGAGGCTCAGGCATTATTTTATATCTGTCATGTCAAAGTTTATCCAAAATATTGAGTTGGAGTTATTAGTGTTTGTATTGCAGCAGTTTTAAATGGTGTTTTCCACTTAGGTCCATTAACTCCTATTATAATACTACATTTTAATATCAGAGCCATAACAACATGGAATCATGCATTTCTTAATGTAAGGGTTTCATTTGTGAGGACATGTCAAAGTTCATGATCATAAATTCAGCTTCACATTCTTCATTTCACTGCTTCTAAGACAAAAACATGTTCTGACCTGAAATCACAGTCAGTGATTCAAATGAAAGTGAAACATCATCAACATTTAAAGCACAAAGTTGAAGCTGCTGTCACTTCCACACACTCTGCTTCTACACACAGCACAGACTCACTGAGGAACCAGAACCCAACCAGAACCCAGCATGTAGAGGCTGAGTGAATGTGGTGCTGAAGGTGTGGAGGTGGATCAGTGTGTCAGAGGAGACTCTGTAGAAGGACAGAGTGCCAGCAGGACAGTCCACATACACTGCTGCTCTGTCAGAGACAGAGGAGGAGGAGATGGATGTTTTTCTGTCATTGTGCCAGACAGAGTAACGACGATCAGAGCAGCTCAGACTCCAGGACTGATTGTTTCCTCCAAACCAGCAGTCAGCACTGTCTCCTTTCCTTCTGATTCTTCTGTAACTCACTGATATATCAACCCCTCCTCTCCACTCGACCTCCCAGTAACAGCGACCAGTCAGAACATTTCTACACAGCAGCTGAGGCCACCAGTCAAATCTGTCTGGATGATCAGGATATGGCTGCTCCTCCTCCTCACGTGTCACCTTCCTGTTGTTGTCAGACAGTTTGAGCTTTGTGTTCACTGAGTTTGTGTCGACTTCAAGTTGACAGAAATCTGATGGAGAGAAAAAGACACAGCTGCAGTTTATCATCTGACACATCTGATGGCTTCATTCTGTCTTTACTGACTGATGTGTTGTTCATTCATACAAAGTTTATCATCAGACTTTTTGTCACTAATGTTTGAATGAACAAACACACAACTATCAGCTTTGTGTTCAAACACAAACTGGATATTTGCAGCAATGTGAGTAAAGACAGACGACACATTTAGAACATGAGAAGAACAGCAGCATCAACTGTATCATTGGATAAAGAGCATCATCCAAAAGCTCCTTCATCAGAGTCTGGAGGAGGATCTGGACTGAAAGACCAGACTCAGACCTCCTGATCTATCCTGATATTGTTCCACTGTTACTATTGTAAATACTTATTCCGCTTCTGTATTATTCTCCTTCTTCTGGACACATTTTCAGCAGAACTAGTCCAACAGCTTTAATGTGAGCGACCTGAAACTTTTACAGGACGTCCGGCTGTACCGGGACACCTGTGCTATGACTTTTCTTTCCGTTCCGATGTACGGTTTTCACGTAAATCGCAAAAAACCAGTGGGCGAACGACATAGACGGTGAATGGGGAGAGAGAAAAAAAAAGGCAAAAATCACAAAACCAGGGAGGAAGCCAAAAACAGGGAGCCGTTTCCATGGTAACCTCCACAGGTGCTCTAACTGACTTCTCTGATTACATCATCAAAGATGGCCACTCCCATTAACAATGCATTGGGTTCATTCAAACCAATGTAACTTTACTGTATTGATCCATACAGAGGCAGACACACACACACACATACACAACCATACAGGAACATACACAACTACACTCACACATGCACATGCACACACACTGATTTTCAAAATAAAAGCCTCCACATCATTACACTCCTTACTAGGCCTGGTAAACTACATACAAGCCACCCAGAAATATGCAGACACACACTATACACACCTGCCAACACACAGACACACAAACATGGATTTTCAAAATAAAAGACCCTGCACAATAACAGGATATTGCTGACATGGAGATTTTCAAAATAAAACACTTAACCATGTTTTAACATGCATTAGGGAGTGTCCCCAACCCACCCCCCCACACACACACACACTTACACAGACACACAATGATTTTCAAAATAAAAGCCTCTAATTCATTTTACAGCTAACTAGCGCTAGCCACCCCTACATCAAATCATACATCAAATCAACCGGCTCGGTCAGGACTACTACCCTCTGAGGTTTGGTAGCGATCGGACAAACGGTGTTTGAAAAAATAAAAAAAAACTGCAATCAACCCTCCCCACAGGCATCAAATCACTGTCAAAACTTTGAAGGCATGGCGTTTGGGCATGCTTTCACACAGAACCTCCATTCAAAATGTAAAATGTAGATAAACATTAGACCTCTGACATAGTGAGTCACCATGTCTGTGCCACTTTGTTTTGACAGGCAAGCCACTTAAGCTGACCTAACCCCCTCATAGGAAATAATGGAAAACTGGTGAGATCCCTGACAAAACCCAGCTAACTTTGGAAGCCTATCAGTCTGGCATGCCTCTACACAGAATATTCATTTCAACTGCAAACTGCTCATAAGGAGTTGGACTTTATCATACTGAGTCCTCATGTTCATGTCTTTTACCAAACTTCATAAAATAGCAGCCAAAGTCGCATCCACATCTTTAGGATTCCTCCATTCAGAATGAATGGAGAAGCTTGGGGCCTATTAAACCTTATATAAAACCAATCAGAAACACTGTAAAAGCATGAAATGTCATCAGTGGCACCTTTCACATATGCCGGTGATCAGGAATGAGGTTTGGTAGTATATAATGGGGCAGACCGGCAGCAGTGTGGGTGAGCACGCATTGGCCCACTCAAAATTTCTTGTGAAATTTTCTAGGTTATATATACAATAGTTATTTCTATTTTCTTTCCTGTTTGGTTCTTCTGTCCTTATGTTCCTTTCTTTGGTTGGGATTGTTGGTGCATTATCATTAAGATTTTTTCCTGTAGAACAGACCAAAAGTCCAGTTCATATGTTCACTGGGCCGAAGCCTCTGTCATAAAATCAATAATGTCATAATATGCCACCAGTACTGTTGTCCACAGGATGAAATCACACGTTTAAAAATTATTATTTATATATATTTAACATTTCACCACAAGATGGCAGCAAATGGTCAAACTCTCTCCACCCAGTTTTGCCAGTGAACTGTGTTTTTTTGTTTTACTGCCCATTTCTAAAATGGCAAGTGTGAGTAAGAAAAGGAAGGTTGACAGCGAAGGCCGAAGTTTCAGGACAAGTGGAAATGGAAGAATGTGAGGGCAAGACATCTTGCACATTGAAACCTGTGATGGAGCCAGACCTGCCCCCTTTACTGCAGCTGAGAGCCCAGTCTCTTCCTTCTCATCAGTCCCGCCTAACAAATGAAGAGATTGCTTCCAAAACGCTATAAATCCAGAATTGTTCAATTGGGAAAAAGTGTTTTCTTTCCCAAAAAAGGGTTTATATGAAAACTTAAATTTTTTGTATTTATATATGTATTTCTAATAATATTATTTCGCCGGCTGTCAGTTGATCCGCATGACAAAAGTTTTTCTCTTTAGTATGCGAACAGGAAATGGCCGGTATTTTCCCTCTAGCTGAGTTTCGGGATTCTGTATGGAAGGCTTCCGCTTTTTTCCCATGGAAGAAAAGAGGACTGCCTCATCGATACTGTCAAAGTTATTAATTTCACATAGCTAAAATACTAATTTAAAAGACGACTGGACATACTTTCTATCTACTGACAGGGCTCTGCCATGACAGTTGGAAAGCTGCCGCGTGATTGGTTGAATGGAAATGCTGCATTGTGCTGAAAATCAGGGCGTTTGTAGCAGATGGGGAAAAAAGGGAAGAAGCGGTGCAGGGAAACATGGCGGATAACGTGTTACAAATTGATTGAAAAACTTTAAACAGAGACCCCGTGTGAAACTTATTTTGGTGGTAACTCGTTTTCTTAAACAGTGGCGTTTATCGCCCTAACCCTAACCCTAATAATGCTGCTCACAGCTCAGTGTCTCAGTGTCTTCACTCTTCAGTCCAGTCTGACCCTTTGGATGAGATTCTTTGTGTCTGAGTCCTGCCTGCTTTTTGACTGTGGAGCTGTTTCTTCCTGTGTTTGGACCTTTTCAACCCTTTTTGGTCTCTTGTTGGATTTTGTCCTTCGTCTGCTTTGGTTGTCTCTGTTATGTCCCAGGCTGAGGGGAAACCCACACACAGCATGTCTGCACCTCCCCACTCGTCCCCACAGCTACACAGGCTGGTTTCAGTGTTAGGCTGCAGTTCATGAACTCAGAGCTGAGCAGTGCCCAAACAAACACAGAGACACTACAACACACTAAAGCTCCCTAATAAGAGAAAAAAGGAAAACCAATGACAAAGCTGGAACCTAAAACTCCTGCTGGGGAGTAATAAACTCCAGTAAACACGAAAGAAATCCAACCGCCGAGGCTGCGCTACAACAGCTCTGATGGACTGATAGAACACTGACTCATGCACAATAACATGAGGAAAGACTGAGTCAAACTTACACTTCCTCAGCCCAGGTTTTAACCTCTGCTCTCCACCATGCTCCACCCTGCAGGAAGAAACACAGTCAGAATGATTTTCTAACCAACATGAGTCCAAACTGCTGATCAACATGAAGCAGAGTTCCTCAGTTTGTCAGAGACACACAAACAGACTGAAACTCATCTGTGTCGACTCCAGAAGAGTCTCTCCTGATCTGCTCTGTGTTTATTCATGTCCTCCATTCTGTGAAATATTGCTCTCTGTCAGTGCTTTACTGTAAAATCCTCTTCATGCAGCAACAGTGTAGGTTTGATCTCAGCATTGTGCATTTATCCAAAGCAGCAAACAAGCCACACTGTCTCTGACTGTTTGTTCCTTTCACTCTATACGCAAACACAAGCCTGGTTCACATGTGTCATGGATGGAAGAGTTTCTGACACACTTCAAATAAATACATTCACTCATGTCTGTGTGTAGTTTTTACAGTGATAATATTGTAGTGTCTCACTGCTCTCTGTCTCTGACTGAAGGAACTCCTCCTTCTACCATTGTGTTGTTGTCTCCTCTGAAGCTTCACATATGGATTGTTTCAGGAACATTTGTTTGTGGAAATAATGCAGTGGTTCTTACAGCTGAGGATATTAATAAGTAGGGCATCATTTTGTATTTGATCTGCACTAAGTGTGACTGAAAATCAGTCTGTATGTATTTTGATATGAAGAACGTGTATAAAGAAAAGTGAAGTTAACATGATGGACACTTAATGATGGAGGAAGATGAACATCAGGGATCAGTGATTATTTCTTCTCTGCAGTTTCAGTCCATCCATCAACAGCTGTGGATATATGAGCTAAACTGACAGACTGAGGAGGACTCATGCTCTGTGGTCTCTGTGTACCTGAGAGTGTCCAGACTACAATCTGGACTGTTGAGTAAAGCAGACAGCGGCTTCACTCCTGAGTCTCCTGGATGATTGTAGCTCAGGTCCAGCTCTCTCAGATAGGAGGGGTTGGAGGTCAGAGCCGAGGCCAGAACTGTAGCAGTGATCCAGCAGAAGACTGGGATGTGGCACATGATGTGGAGGCTTCGTGATGTCTTGATGTGGGAGATGATCCTGCTGACCTGCTCCTCCTCTCTGAACCTCTTCCTGAAGTACTCCTCCTTCTGTGGGTCAGTGAACCCTCTGACCTCTGTCACCATGTCCACACAGTCAGGAGGGATCTGATTGGCTGCTGCAGGTCGTGTGGTGATCCAGAGGCGAGCAGAGGGAAGCAGCTTCCCCCTGATGAGGTTTGTCAGCAGCACATCCACAGAGGTGGACTCTGTGACATCAGTCAGGGTCTCATTGTTGTGGAAGTCCAGAGGAAGTCGACACTCATCCAGACCATCAAAGATGAAGACCACCTGGAGGTCCTGAAAGCTGCAGATTCCTGCTTCTTTGGTTTCAGTGAAGAAGTGATGAACAAGTTCCACCAAGCTGAACTTTCTCTCTCTCTGCACATTCAGCTCTCTGAAAGTAAATGGAAATGTGAACTGGATGTCCTGGTTGGCTTTGTCTTCAGCCCAGTCCAGAGTGAACTTCTGTGTTAGGACTGTTTTCCCGATGCCAGCCACTCCCTGTGTCATCACTGTTCTGATTGGTTCCTGTCTTCCAGGTGAGCCTTTAAAGATGCCTTCTGGTCTGATGCTTGTTTCTGGTCTGTGTGCTTTCCTGGATGCTGCTTCAATCTGTCTGACCTCATGTTCCTCATTGACCTCTGCAGTCCCCCCCTCTGTGATGTAGAGCTCTGTGTAGATCTGGTTCAGAAGGGTCGGCTCTCTTCATTTCCTCTTTCCATCATGTTAAAGCTCTTCAAATCCTCTTACTGCTCTGCAGACGCTCAGCCAGCTCCTGCTGCTTCATCCTCCTCAGGAAGTGCACTGTGATCTGCACTAATGACTCTCTGCTGCTCCTCTGCTCTTCATCCTCCTCATCCTCCCTCTGACTCTCTGAGCATTCTGGGTAATCTGGACTCAGGAGCTTCTGGATCTTCTTCAGCTCGTCCTTCACAAACCTGACAATGTTCTCCTCCAGCAGCTGGAACAGAACAACAGAGTATAAACTCTCAGACTTTGAGGAGCAGAATAACAGTTCAGTGTTTCATGATATTACAGCTTATGTTCATACATTTATTACTTGAATCTACAACATTAGATACGAGGTGTTGTGTATGCACAGCTGCTGTAGTTATAAGTATTACTACCACAGTTCTGTCTCTGTGAATGCTTGCTCAGGGGTCAGGCTCTGGGTCTCTGTAGAGCACCGGGACTGTTGTGTTGTAGTTAGAAGCTGTTTGTACTCACCATAAATATGGCGTCCTGAGCAGGAGTCTGAACACTGGGTTGCTGCAGTCTGTGACAGAAACATCAGCATTTAACAACACAATCACTTCACTAAGTGTTTTGATGTGTTTTCACTTTAAACAGATACACAACAGTCAACAGACTGGTGACAAACAAGCATTGTTGTATTAAAAATGAAAACTATCCCAACTCCACACATCCAGCTCATGTTGAACCTGTTGCTGCTGCTTTAATGACTGAAGCACAGCTTTAAGAGTTCCATTCCACTTCCACTGTCATCATATGTTCACATTGATTTAGACCAGGGGGGTTCAATTAAAGTCCCTGAGGTCCAGCTGTTCACATTTGCTCCAAGTCAAAGGTCTGAACTGATGTCTAGCTTGTGTCTTATTAGCTTCCCCTATGTCCACATGTTCATATGTTTCAGTAATATCTATTGTCAGTTTTCAATGCAGGAAATGTTTACCTGGGGCACAGCTAGCTCTGTTACCATGAATAAAAGTAGTCCCAGGAAAATACATTGAAGGCCTTTATTTCAGATTAAAGAAAACTGAAAGCTCAGACTGAAATATATAAAAAGTGCAACAGTCAATGGACTGGTGAAGAAAATTAATTTATACACAAAATGTGTGTATTAAAAATGAAAACTATCCTGACTCCACACTGTTCAGCTGCATCCAGCAGGTTTGTAATTTGTTCTTCTTCACATATTCTGCTTTTATTGCTGCCAGCACAGCTGTAAGAGTTCAGTTATATCTTCCACTCATCATGTTTCTCTTTCTTTAACATTAAACGACGTGCAGCAGGATGGGTTTGTAATGAATCGCAGTCAGACAATGTTGCAGTGTCATGATATAGAGTCTATATCATGTGTTATGACAAGAGTCATATTTTGTGTGTGTGAGTGTTCTCCCTCCCCGCCAACAGGGGGGAGCATACTATTGGTTCTACAGCTGGATGACGTGGAGCTCGAGGATTGGAAGACACAGATGGGCTCTGAATTTAAAAACCCTCCACATCAGCCACCCGATGCTCTTGCCCTCCTCTCCACATCTCGAGAAGACTGCGCTCGATTTTTGCTTGTATATTAGACATTAGATTGTGAATATTAATTTATGTAATTTAGACTCGTCGTTTGATTTTGGCTTTACCTAGAGTAATTGAATTTAAGATATTATTACATACCAGGCACATTTGAGTAGGGGTGAGAAGCTGTTTTTGTTTATTCGTTTTCTCCTGTTTTTTGTTAGGAAGTCAGGGAAGTCTCCTGTATTTTTGTTTGAATCTATTTTCTTTTGTTCAGGAAAGACAGGAGCTGAGAACCTTAGTTGTTTTGTTTGTTATTTTGGCATTGCTCACCCTGAAGGTTTCTGTTGTCTCGGTTCATTTATAAATAAATTTATCGTCGGAACAGGAGGGAAGAGTCACTTTATGCTACAACTAGGTTTCCCCTAGGCCGGTTGTAACATAAATTGGGGGCTCGTCGATTCTTTTGAAAGCGTGTTGGTAAGTAAAACGTTCGTTATCGGTAAGTTAAATTTGGCTCGTTCGTGTTTTGATTCGTGTCAGTAAGTAATTGGCAATTCGTCGTTTTTTTTGGAATATTGTATTTTTCATATTACTCTGCATAATACTGGTTGACAGTTTTGCTCTGAATATGGAGTTTGATCTAGAGTATTTTGTGAAGAATCCTACAGTCCAGCAGTTGGACAAGTGTAGGAAGGTGGATTTATTAATGATTGCTGCGCGTTTTCAGGTCAGAGTGCCTCAAAACGTTAAAAAACATGTAATAAAATAAAAACGTGTCTGTGCCCTCTGTAGAGGAGGCGGCGAAAGCTGACGTGAGCTCACGTGACACGGTGCGGCCCAGCCCAACCGCTCCCTCTGGTCCTTCTGTTACGCCTGCTATGACGGCAGAGGAGATGCAGCTAACTCTCAGAATAAAAGAAATTGATTTGAGAAATCGCGAGTTAGAGGTGGAGGCCATGCACCTGAAGGTGAGGGCCTTAGAGCTAGAGCGTCTCCCCTCTGCGACTCCACACCCATCTGCCTCACGACAGGTTCCTCATTCTCCTCATGACACATTTGATGTGAGCAAGCACATTGCTGTAGTGCCACCATTCAGAGAGTCTGAGGTGGATTGTTATTTTAGTGCCTTTGAAAGAATCGCAACCACTCTGAATTGGCCGGTTGTAACACATGACACTGCAGACCTTTGTTATTTCCTCTACTTTAGAAGCCTTTAGAAACCACCATGAGATGATAACATGACAACATAAATACATACTGATACTTTCTATTATACATCTACAAACACAGACCTGCTTATGGGTCTTTTACAGAGCCAAGCAGACCCACATGATCATTGAAGAACTCTGCTAAGTTACAGAAACAGGACTTAAAGTGGTATCAACATTTTTGAAATGTTCACTTTTCATGGACACAGAGCTGGATCAGTGTCCATGATGGCCACTACAAGAGACTGAAAGACTGTTATCACACAATTTATTTGATCACAATTTGACCAAATTCAACCAAAAACACAGAAGAACAGAAGCCACCTTAAAGTTCTGCACAGGCTGTGTTCAAGTCAGAATAATCAGCAGTGTGAGGTACGTGCAAAAATCCAAACCAGGACCCTGGGAATCTGAGGAGGAGGAGACTAGCTCCTAGCTACATATAGGCTGACAGCTACAGTCGTTTTGGGAAGTTGGTCAAACTTTCTATATTTCTGCATAAATATGAACCGAAACACGATCAATGCTGAATTCTGCAGGCCAACAAATAAACTTTACTGCTGGACTGCATGTGGTTCAGATGAGTCCAGATGGAGATGAAGAGTGAAGGTGTCATGCTGCATGCTGTGTGTCAGTCATGATGTCAGTTTTAGCTACGGTCTGCTAACATGAATCTGTTAATGACAAACTGATTCACATTGAACTGAAGTATGGATCCTTTACTCGCCGTCAGCTAGTTTTAAGAGTTCAAATACACAGTATTGCTGTATTAGCCTAATGTACTAGCGGAGCATTGTCTGTTAGTGTAATATTTACATACAGTGTATGAATCTATCATTTATTTAAATGTTTTATTACTGAAATGTCTTTCCATACTTTGTTTCAGTGGGCTGCCTTTCTAGTACAGTGAGGCAGATGTTTAAGTCATGTTTATGCAGACATATAGAAGATTTTAAATGATTCATACACTTTGAAGCAGCACTGTAAATATGCATTACTCTGTGCTACAGATGCTCCAAACCATCAACCACCAGCAGAGCTCATCACAGCATGGAGACACTTCCAGAGTGATTCTTACCTTTGATCATCAGATGGCTGATCAGCTTTGAAATCAATGGGCTCATACATCGACCGATCACTTTTCATGGACACACAGCTGGGTCCAGGTCCAGCAGAGTCTGCTCTCACATCCTGGATCCTGATAGAATCACAAACACTGACTCTGAGCTTCTTCTGGAAAAATGATGCTGAACATCATGTTACACTTTAAATGGTTTAATAATGATGGAAACAAGCTGCAGCTGTGACATTAACTCTGACCTTTGACCCTCAGATGGATCAACATCTTTGAAAAGAGGGGGCCGATCCTTTGACTGATCACTCTTCATGGACCCCACGGCCCCTTTACCAGTCACCGTTCAAAATGTTCATGCAGGCAGAGAGCGGCCATGACAGTGTTAATCTGATAAAATCAGAGACTAAAATGACATTTTAAAACTATAATAAAAAAACTCCACTGTGGTCATGAATGGGTTAACAGTAGATACAAGTGATGCGTGCAGTCATCCAGCTGTCAGACCGGTTCTGACACTCCCTGCATTCCTCACTGATCATGTGACCTGAGAGCTGTGTTCTACAGTCTGCTGTGACATGAACAGAAAAACACTACAAGTAACAACTTGTTCTGAAACAGCTGTTCATCTGCTATAAAAGTCATCAAAGACCAAGAGAAAGCAGCCAATCAGCAGCAGAAACATCTGTACTGTACCATCAGTCAGTGATGCTGTCAGGGTTTGTGGATGAGGTGAGGACACAGTTGCAGGACGCAGAGCGGTTTAAATGTTCAAAAAACAGTCTTTTATTTAAAGGCCAGGAGGGCAAACAAAACAAACTAAAAAATCACACTGGCGTGGAAAAACTCAGAAAGGCTGGGTTCAAAAACATAACATAAACAAAGAAACTACCTGGAGCATAGCGTAGCATGGCATGGCATGGCATGGCATGGCATGGCATGGCATGGACGAGACATAGACGGACACAAAGCCCACACAGACGAGAACTAGCAACAAGGGGAAGGAAACACACAGGCTTTATACACAGGAGGGCAGGAAGACAATTGGACACAGGTGAAGCACATTAGGGCAGAGCAGGTAATCACAGGAGGGGGACCAGAAGGAGAGAGGGAAGGACTGAGGAGGAGCAGAGAAAGAGGAGGGAGGAACAGAAGGAGAGAGGGAAGGACTGAGGAGGGGCAGGAAAAGAGGACAAACACTGAAAACTAAATAACAAAATAAACCATATAATAAAAGACAATGAGCCACGACCCTGGCTCATGACAGATGCAGCACAGTATGATCAGACATGGAGAGATTTCTCTGGAAGGACTCTCACCTGCACAGCCAGCACAGCTGTAAGAGTTCAGTTATATCTTCCACTCATCATGTTTCTCTTTCTTTAACATTAAACGACGTGCAGCAGGATGGGTTTGTAATGAATCGCAGTCAGACAATGTTGCAGTGTCATGATATAGAGTCTATATCATGTGTTATGACAAGAGTCATATTTTGTGTGTGTGAGTGTTCTCCCTCCCCGCCAACAGGGGGGAGCATACTATTGGTTCTACAGCTGGATGACGTGGAGCTTGAGGATTGGAAGACACAGATGGGCTCTGAATTTAAAAACCCTCCACATCAGCCACCCGATGCTCTTGCCCTCCTCTCCACATCTCGAGAAGACTGCGCTCGATTTTTGCTTGTATATTGGACATTAGATTGTGAATATTAATTTATGTAATTTAGACTCGTCGTTTGATTTTGGCTTTACCTAGAGTAATTGAATTTAAGATATTATTACATACCAGGCACATTTGAGTAGGGGTGAGAAGCTGTTTTTGTTTATTGGTTTTCTCCTGTTTTTTGTTAGGAAGTCAGGGAAGTCTCCTGTATTTTTGTTTGAATCTATTTTCTTTCCTCTACTTAAAGCCTTTAGAAACCACCATGAGATGATAACATGACAACATAAATACATACTGATACTTTCTATTATACATCTACAAACACAGACCTGCTTATGGGTCTTTTACAGAGCCAAGCAGACCCACATGATCATTGAAGAACTCTGCTAAGTTACAGAAACAGGACTTAAAGTGGTATCAACATTTTTGAAATGTTCACTTTTCATGGACACAGAGCTGGATCAGTGTCCATGATGGCCACTACAAGAGACTGAAAAACTGTTATCACACAATTTATTTACTGTGTGTCAGTCATGATGTCAGTTTTAGCTATGGTCTGCTAACATGAATCTGTTAATGACAGACTGATTCACATTGAACTGAAGTATGGATCCTTTACTCGCCGTCAGCTAGTTTTAAGAGTTCAAATACACAGTATTGCTGTATTAGCCTAATGTACTAGCGGAGCATTGTCTGTTAGTGTAATATTTACATACAGTGTATGAATCTATCATTTATTTAAATGTTTTATTACTGAAATGTCTTTCCATACTTTGTTTCAGTGGGCTGCCTTTCTAGTACAGTGAGGCAGATGTTTAAGTCATGTTTATGCAGACATATAGAAGATTTTAAATGATTCATACACTTTGAAGCAGCACTGTAAATATGCATTACTCTGTGCTACAGATGCTCCAAACCATCAACCACCTGCAGAGCAAACAGACACATACAACCCCAAGAGTCCAGCAGAGCTCATCACAGCATGGAGACACTTCCAGAGTGATTCTTACCTTTGATCATCAGATGGCTGATCAGCTTTGAAATCAATGGGCTCATACATCGACCGATCACTTTTCATGGACACACAGCTGGGTCCAGGTCCAGCAGAGTCTGCTCTCACATCCTGGATCCTGATAGAATCACAAACACTGACTCTGAGCTTCTTCTGGAAAAATGATGCTGAACATCATGTTACACTTTAAATGTTTAATAATGATGGAAACAAGCTGCAGCTGTGACATTAACTCTGACCTTTGACCCTCAGATGGATCAACATCTTTGAAAAGAGGGGGCTGATCCTTTGACTGATCACTCTTCATGGACACACAGCTGGCAGGTCCAGGTCCAGGTCCAGCAGAGTGTGCAGTGTGCTGCTGCTTTGTTCTTGAACACACACAGATGTGTGAATAATGTGAGTGTGAGCTCTATCATGGAGAAGAGTCATGGACAGTCAGAGACGGTCCTCTTACCTCTGAGCTTTGGTCCGGCTCTCATGGTCCCCACACAGAGGGCTTTTAGAGGGAGGGACTCCCTCCTCTCTGTCCTCACACTGACTCATAGCAGAGCTCACACCTTCACACAAACACAGCAACATGACACAGAAACACACAGTCAGCATGTTGTTATTGATCCTTCATGTAGATGCTAACAGGCTAATCATGCTGTTAGCTTAGCATCAGAGCCTCAGACCAGGTTTGGTTCTCAGGCTTTTATTTTGGTGAGTCTGTAAACACACCAACATCTCTGATGCTGTTATTATTGATGTCACATGCTGTAAGTGGAACAGTGCACACACACATTCAGTGTTTGCTTCAGAATTCTGTCACTTCTCTCCATGTGTGAACATGTGAATAAATGAACATGTGTTCATGTGTGTTTCTGTCACAGTGTGAACAGACAACAGAGTGTGAGTGAAACACTGAGACCTTCCTCTTTAACAGTCTGTGGACTGTTTTCTATAGAAAGGACAAACACATGAGCAGCTACTGTCTGAGCTCTGAGGACTGACACAGATGTTGGAGACATGGACAAATCTGATGTGATGCTTGTGACTGTGTTTGCTCCCTTTCTGTCAGAGTGGCTGGGTATGGTTTCCTAGTGGCAAACACACCTGAGCCCTGTTCATTCCTCCTCAATGCTTATATGCCTTCACATGACTGTGGTTCAACGCTGGATTGTCTGTCCATAGTGATAACGTTCTCATCGCTGTTAACCTGGTGTTACAGTTAATTCTAGTTAACTCATTCGGCTTCTTGCCTTCAGTGTATTAACCCTTGCTTCCTTGTTCTCCTAAGGAACCGCTGCTTACCGGCCTACCCGAAGCTGCCAGCCTTACCTGCCTAGCCACTCGACCATGTTAAATCACAAGGACGCTGTCCAACCTTGTCTCCGTTTAATTAAACAAACTACTAAAGCTGACCTCTGTCTACAGTCTGCTGCTGGGTCCTCCACACAAAGCCATAAAACCAGATCTCGTAATGGCAAATATTATAGACACATATTTATGCTTTTCTTCTTGTGAGATTTTAAATTATCACTATGAATTCATGAAAAAATAAAATGTTAGAAAATTGAAATTGAAAATAGTTTAAATGTTTTACTTTATGAGAGCATTTACCTCAAACACACACCATGCCATTCAACCCATCTAACCTTTATATATAAGCAGCAGTATATATAAGAAGCAGCTGAATTAAAACCACCTTCAGTCATTCAGCAGTCTTTCCAGCACAGCTCATAGGAATAAATGAGATGTACCTGAATGCACTATGAAGACCCCACGGCCCCTTTACCAGTCACCATTCAAAATGTTCATGCAGGCAGAGAGCGGCCATGACAGTGTTAATCTGACATTTTAAAACTATAATAAAAAAACTCCACTGTGGTCATGAATGGGTTAACAGTAGATACAAGTGATGCGTGCAGTCATCCAGCTGTCAGACCGGTTCTGACACTCCCTGCATTTCTCACTGATCATGTGACCTGAGAGCTGTGTTCTACAGTCTGCTGTGACATGAACAGAAAAACACTACAAGTAACAACTTGTTCTGAAACAGCTGTTCATCTGCTATAAAAGTCATCAAAGAGCAAAGAGAAAGCAGCCAATCAGCAGCAGAAACATCTGTACTGTACCATCAGTCAGTGATGCAGCACAGTGTGATCAGACATGGAGAGATTTCTCTGGAAGGACTCTCACCTGCTGGATCAGTTCAGATGGACTTACAGACACTTTCCAGCTTCCTGTGTGGAGAAGAAGCTGCTCCTGGTCCTCCTCAGTCCTGCTGTCTGACACAATCTGATCTGAGGACGCCGTCACTTCCTCACAGCCTCACAGTCTGAACACGTCAGTGACGGTGAAACCGGTCCAACAAGTGTCTGAAAGACATTTCCTGATTCACTTCTACTGTCTGTCCACTAGATGGAGCTCAGCAATCAATGAACTGCAGATCAGCACAGGATGGAGCAGAGCAGAAGCAGCATGGATCACACATCATTAGACCTGCTTATTATTCAGTGTTAATAGAGGAGAACAGAAACAGGTCTGAGCAGGGGCGACTTTATGAGATTTCATTCATGAAGTGGAGAAAACAATCGATGACTGGTCACATCTGAATCCTTCAGATCATTTTTGCTCCATATTTAATACTGTATCATTGTCCAATAAACAAACATACTACGTCTTAAACCAAGCTCAGTGGAATCTGTTGCCTGGCAACACTTACGGAAGTCACCATGAGAGGGCGCTGCACCAGCACCAAGGTTCTCATCTTTGTGAGCATCCAGCTCCACTCACATCTCAGTAGGCTACAACCTCCTCACAGCTGCACATTGATAAGGGTGACGTATTGAAATTCTAAACACCAGTTTACAATGAGTTGATCCTGTTACAATCAAACTACATTCTCTTTATCAGGGCTGACCTGGGACTAAAATGTGGCCCTGGCATTTCTGTCCATGGCGGCCCAACATGGTTATTTATAAGTTATGCATACCAGAGCATATATGTGCTGTTCAAAGATGAAATAAAGCACAGTAGACTACACGGAAGAGAGTGGCCATGCTAAAAACATTCTTGTAACACTCAGAGCTTTTCATCTGGGGAGAGATGGCCACAGGGCCACCATTACCATCTTGAAGCTAAAGTGGCCGTCAAAGAAACGCTGCTAAATGTAATGTACTGTTTACACCAAGTCACCATGACAACAAGTCATAGCACGATTTGTAAACAAAAGTAACAAAGGCAACAGTCACTCATCTACTGCTCCCGTACTTCTACCGGCTGACAGGAGCTATTCTGACTCCTGCTCCGGTCCCTGCTGGCTCTCGCCTCTCCTCCTCCTCCCTCTGTGTTACTACTCTGCTGCTCATTAAAGCTGTGTGCACTCTGACGGCCTGTGCACTCCATGGACCTGCTTCTGCACTGATGTGGGCCCTGCACCTGCTGCTGCTACAGTGTGCTGCAAACATATCTGTGGTTTTGGCACTAAGCAGCCACTTGTAGGCTTTTGAGCCTTTTCTCTCCGCTTCATCAACATTTTTATACTTTACCTGTGACCTTATGATGTCACCTTTATAATAGAACATGATAACATAAAAGCCATTGATTCCTACTGATCTATCCAGCTAATGTCCACATTAAAACTCTGCACTCTACATGTTGGAAGCATTTTCTCATCATTCCTTCACAGTGAGTGAGTCTTACCTGTGCTGTTGGTTTCAGTGAGGAAGCAGAGAGCAGTCAGTGTTCAGGGTGTTTATACTTCATCATAGGAGGAGCCTCTGTGGTCACATGACTTCCTAGGAACTCTGAACAGGTTTAAACTGACTGTTGGCTCAGATTTAAAAAACTGGCAGCTGGGAGCCAGGTGTAATATATATAACATGTAATAATACAACACACATCAATACATCAGATATAAAAACAGACTGCTTCAGATTCCCATGTTGCTGTTAACAACAAAGATCAACAATTCACTTCAGTGATGTTGTAACTGCACAATGAGAATATTTCAATACACCACGAACACTTCAGAAGGACCATCAGGAGGAGTTCATGCGTTCAAGAGTACTCTAGTTTCCACAGGAGGTGATGCAGTGATGCAACCAGTTACATGTTAATGGTCATAACACTGTAAAGTCATATTTTACTTTAAATTAATGCTGCTAAAAGAAAAACGTCTCTGGGTGGGACTACATCATTAACCATTAAGAGCCCAGACAGAGCTCCAGTACATGTTACATGGACATTTCAACAACCAGCATCACCTTTCACTGCAGACCATGTTAGTGAGAAGAGCTGGATACTGACACCACCTGCAGCTGCAGCTCTGGACTCCTCCCAGGATATGTAGACTGTACCTTCCACTGAACATGTATCCAGAAGGATCCAGTGGTTTACTGATATGATGTCACCATGATGTTTGTAGAAAGAACACAGGGAGACGGTCAGCTGCTGAGGAGCATGTTCACTTCAGTTTGACATTTGATTTAGTTCTCTTAAAGCAGTGAGTGATCCTGAGAATAATGTTACTGAATGTAGTAGTGTTTATCCAAGTAGAAATCATGATGTGCTGTTTAGTGTTCTGTGTTCAACATTCACCTTCTTTCACACTTACAGAGGCCATATTCTCTTAAAGAATATAATTTAAATCTCTAATATATTACCGCTTTTTCTATTGAAAGAAAAAACAGGACAGGACAAAAGCATGCGACTGTCCACACTCCAGTCCGGTAGGTGGCGGTAATGCGCCTTGTAAGTTGTCTGCCAACCGCCATTAAACTGAAGAAGAAGAAGAGCCGGAAGGAGGAAGAGGAAAACAAAGACGAGCACAGCGACAGCAGAAGCTGAACAGAAGTGTAACTACTGTGAGTGTTTCATCATCTGAATGGCTGCTGCGGAGTCTCTGAGAGCTTTTATCAGCGAGCGGCTAACTGCTGCTGCTGCTGAAATATTGGGAGTGTTTGAACACACTATCGTCCAGTACGAGGGAGAGCTGGACCGTCAGCGCAAACTGCTGGATCTGCTCCTGAAGCCTGAGATCAAGCTACACAGAACAGGTATGTAAACATGACAATGTCACGGAACAACAACGGCTCTGTGTGAAAAGAGTGACATTCAGCACATAGTGTTTCTGACAGGAGGACACTGACTTCATGACTTGGAGCTGAGCTGGGTGAAGACGCTCGCTCATTACCACTGTGTACGTCATCAGTCGTTGAGCTGAGCATCATCGATGTAGCCCGAGTTGATAAACGTTTTCATTTATTGCGGTTCATCCGTTCAAACGTGACCTGAACAACAATATGAGTTTTTGTTCACAACCAAAAGTTTAGCGGCGTCAACAGAGGTTTTTGGTGTCCGCGCATCTGCCTGATCAAAATACTGCAGCACTAAACAATCCATACAGACAACAGCTGCTTAGAATGCGCGGACATCATTATATGTTGTTGTCATCATCGCCATGGTTTGTGTAGTTCACTGCTGAGTTGTGGTTTAACCCTCATGGACTGTTCGGGACATTTTTGTCCTCTGAGAGTAATGTTTCTGTTTATTTTGGCCATAACTTTGTTAATATGTGAGCAAATTGACTCATTTTTGCTCAACAAGCTTAATTTTACATCAATTTTGTTAATATGATTTTAAAAGTTTTCATAGGTCAACAGTACACTGTGGGCAAATTTTACCCCCTTTCGTGTCGTTCGGGACAAAAACGTCCCCTAACTTTAACGGATTTAAAAATATATTAGATAAATATTTTTTTGAATTTGTTTTGCATAGACCTTTTAATTAACTTCAGTTCTGATCAAGAGTAGTGAAAACATAATTTCCCCCAGGATTTTAACCCTTTTCATCAATTTCATAAGGGGTGGTGCTGAAAATTGGGAAAAAACACAAAATTGCTCATTTTTAATAGAAAAGGTGAATGTGGACTGGATTTTTTTAACCTTTATTACAGTCTTGGTCATGTCAAACATCAGTAACAACATAGACTTTATTGCATTATTAGTTTTTGCACAGCACTGGATTTTCATTTTTTCTCCCATTTTTGTCCCATAGACTTCCATTACAACCACTTTTTTTGACTGCACAGCCATGGCACTACATTACTACATCATGCATTCTTGATTGTTGGTGGTTTACCCTGTTGGTAGGAGGTAACATTTGTGATTTTTACAGTTAACAACTTAATGACCATATTAACCCTTTACCTGCAGGCCTGTGCTCATGTAGTGTAGTTTCTGGCTTGTATATTGAGTTATAGGGAGTAGGGCCTGAAGGGCCAGGCTGTGGAGCTGTGAAGGCTGCACAAGTTGATCCATCACTTGTTCACAAGTGAATCCTTCACTGGTGCACAGGTGAATACTCTCTTCTTGCTGCTTGCTGCTCTTGTCACCATCAAATGACCACAAGGACACATGCAAGTCCACTAGTGTTTTTGTTTTGTTTAGTCTGAACCTCTCAGCATCAAAGGGCCAGGCACTTACTTTTAGGGCTGCAACAAATGTACTTTACTAAACTACTTTTAATACTAATATTAGTAGGGGACTAAACTGTAGATTAGATTTGGTTAGTCAATGATTATGTGTTGTTATCAAGTTATTTATCTATGGTGTCTATTTAGTAACATGCACATGTATGTATGGTCGTGTGGAGCGCAACACACCATGGAAAAGGGGCACATAGACTTCACTTAGACTAATTCAGTGATCTCAACTGAGACACTAACCCAAAAGTAAAATCACTCTACTGGAGGACATGTTTTCCGAAAGCTAAAAAAAAAAAACAGCTATTTTACCCATCCACAACTTCAGACACCAGAACTCCTGGATGTTTTCATTTTACATGCTTATGCATCGTGTATTAGGTACACTTCACTTACTTAGTATCTTTATTTTCCTGACTTTCCTTCCCTGACACCCAGACTTTAGATCATTGTGGTCTCAACTTTACTTCACTGCTCAAATTGAGCCTTAGCATCTCCCATAATTCATCTGTTTGACTTCTTCAGTGGTGGGTTGACTTAGGAGGCAGATGGTGCAAAGAACGAAGCTACTGCCCCCAACCCATCCTGGGGTGCATTTGATGACTGTGCACAATTCTATTATTAAATGCCTTTCAGGTTGCTTAAATATTATGAGGCATCAACAACAAAATTTTGTGTTGACAAAATGTAATTGTCATCACGGTAGAAGTTCTCAGCTATTTGTTGCATCCCTACGTTCTTTGTTTTTGTTCACTCTATGAAAACTGTGGTTGTGTGTACTCGCAGACAACAAGGTCAGTGTGCAAATGGCTCTCTTCCTCTCTAACATACACACACAGTGTGTAGACACACAGTTATGTGCTAAAATACTCCCTATAACTCCATATACAAGCCAGAAACTACACTACATAAGCACAGGCCTGCAGGTAAAGGGTTAATATGGTCATTAAGTTGTTAACTGTAAAAATCACAAATGTTACCTCCTACCAACAGGGTAAACCACCAACAATCAAGAATGCATGATTATGTAGTGCCAAGGCTGTGCAGTCAAAAAATGTGGTTATAATGGAAGTCTATGGGACAAAAATGGCCACGAACAACACATTAGGGAGAAAAAATGAAAATCCAGTGCTGTGCAAAAACTAATAATGCAATAAAGTCAATGTTGTTACTGATGCAAATTTGACATGACCAAGACTGTAATAAAGGTTAAAAAAATCCAGTCCACATTCACCTTTTCTATTAAAAATGAGCCATTTTGTGTTTTTTTTTTTCATTTATTTGCACCACCCCTTATAAAATTGATGATTAAAGGGTTAAAATCCTGGGGGAAAATGATTTTTTTACTACTGTTGATCAGAACTGAAGTTAAAAAAAATATTTATCTGATATATTTTTAAAACCATTAAAGCAAGGGTTAACCTACATGTAGGTAAGTAAACAGTGCAGCACTGATATGATCCGTTACATGTTGGCTGGTAGCTGAATTCCACCAGTGCCGTGGTGCACACCTCCACAGACCACAGCCAGGTTCAGATGTGACAGCTTAACACCCTCCTGTCTGCCAATGACAGACACAGACAGCAGTATTATTTAAACAAAGTCCATGATTTGTTCCTGGGGGTCAGGAATCAAGACTCGCTCAATTCTTTCTTTAACTTTTGGCTTCACAGTATATTATTTTCCACACAACAGAGGCCATTGAACATGCTGTCACATGCTGGCCGACATCACTACGTTCACTGTTACTGCTGACATAATGAAAAATGTATTTTTAAGGAAGAAAAGTTCCTGATGTTTACTTCCTGGTTTGTACAAAAAAAACATTCCTGTGTGTGTGTGTGTACGTGTACGTGCATGGGGCAGCTATTTATTGTGTTTAATAAAAAGAACAAAGACCTGCTCTATAGGAAAGGTGACCTTAAATGACTTCTGCTATGATCTGCTGCTGTATAGAAAACAGCTGCTCCCTATATAATGGCAGGGAAACACTGGTAAGAGTGGAATATAATGTAACAACAGAAGTTAGTAGTGTGTGAATGTCCCACACAGGGAAGCCTAATATTTTGTTACTGCACCCTAAGTTAGACTTGCTGAATGTCTGTTGACATGATATTACTGAAAAGCTGATGGTATTTCTATGTTAGAATTCTCTATATATAGAAAATACATCTCTCTGTGTGCTGTAAACCTTCTGACCCTCTGACCTGCAGATCTCCCTCAACAACACAGTTTACAAGTGGAGGATGTTCTGGCTGACCAGCAGCTCTGTAACCAGAAGAAGAACTCCATTCTGGACCAGGAGGAACCAGAATCTCCACAGGTTAAAGAGGAACAGCAGGAAGTCTGCACCAGTCATGAAGGAGAGCAGCATGTACTGAAAGAGGAGACTGATCCCTCTATAGTAACTGCTGCGTATGATGGACCAGAACCAAACCATGACATGGTTCTCTCTCACAGCGCTCCTCAAGGTGAAACGTCTCTAAAATGTCAAACTTGTGGAAAATATTGTCCATAACCATATTAAAAGTGTTGTTTTTCTTTGTCAGAACCTGAAAGGTTTATTATTATTTCTGTTTATTAGAACTTTAATGTTGGTTCAGGTCATTTGGTTGTTCAAGGTTTTAGATCTCTTGAGAGCAGGTATGGACTGGCCATCACTATCCATCAACACATTAGTCAGGGCTCTTGTACACTCAACAAAAATATAAACGCAACACTTTTGTTTTTGCTCCCATGTTTCATGAGATGGACTTGAAGATCTAAACTTCATTCCAGATACACAATATTACCATTCCTCTCAAACATTGTTCACAAATCTGTCTAAATGTGTGATAGTGAGCACTTCTGCTTTGCTGAGATAATCCATCCCACCTCACAGGTGTGCCACATCAAGATGCTGATCTGACATCATGATTAGTGCACAGGTGTACCTCAAACTGCCCACAATAAAAGGCCACCCTGAAATGTGCAGTTTTGTCTCACAGCAAAATGCCACAGATGCCACAAGCATTGAGGGAGCGTGCAATTGGCATGCTGACAGCAGGAATGTCAACCAGATCTGTTGCTCGTGCATTGAATGTTCATTTCTCCACCATAAGCCGTCTCCAAAGGCGTTTCAGAGAATATGGCAGTACATCCAACCGGCCTCACAACCGCAGACCACGAGTAACCACACCAGCCCAGGACCTCCACATCCAGCAGGTTCACCTCCGAGATCGTCTGAGACCAGCCACTCAGACAGCTGCTGAAACAATTGGTTTGCATAACCAAACAATTTCTGCACAAACTGTCAGAAACCGTCTCAGGGAAGCTCAACTGCATGCTCGTCGTCCTCATCGGGGTCTTAACCTGACTCCAGATCGTCGCCGTAACAGACTTGAGTGGGCAAATGCTCACATTCGATGGCGTCTAGCACGTTGGAGAGGTGTTCTCTTCACGGATGAATCTCGGTTTACATTGTTCAGGGCAGATGGCAGACAGCGTGTGTGGCGTCGTGTGGGTGAGCGCTTTGCTGATGTCAATGTTGTGGATCGAGTGGCCCATGGTGGTGGTGGGGTCATGGTATGGGCAGGCATCTGTTATGGACGAAGAACACAGGTGCATTTTATTGATGGCATTTTGAATGCACAGAGATACCGTGATGAGATCCTGAGGCCCATTGTTGTGCCATACATCCATGAACATCACCTCATGTTTCAGCAAGATAATGCACGGCCCCATGTTGCAAGGATCTGTACACAATTCTTGGAAGCTGAAAATGTCCCAGTTCTTGCATGGCCAGCATACTCACCGGACATGTCCCCCATTGAACATGTTTGGGATGTGCTTGACCGGCGTATACGACAGCGTGCACCAGTTCCCACTAATATCCAGCAACTTCGCACAGCCATTGAAGAGGAGTGGACCAACATTCCACAGGCCACAATAGACAATCTGATAAACTCTATGCGAAGAAGATGTGTTGCACTGCATGAGGCAAATGGTGGTCACACCAGATACTGACTGGTTCTGAGTCCCCAGACCGCCAATAAAGCAGAAACAAAATGCACATTTCAGGGTGGCCTTTTATTGTGGGCAGTTTGAGGTACACCTGTGCACTAATCATGATGTCAGATCAGCATCTTGATGTGGCACACCTGTGAGGTGGGATGGATTATCTCAGCAAAGCAGAAGTGCTCACTATCACACATTTAGACAGATTTGTGAACAATGTTTGAGAGGAATGGTAATATTGTGTATCTGGAATGAAGTTTAGATCTTCAAGTCCATCTCATGAAACATGGGAGCAAAAACAAAAGTGTTGCGTTTATATTTTTGTTGAGTGTATGTGTATGTGGGTATGGACTGGCCATCTGGCATACCGGGCAATGCCCAGTGGACCGGAACACATTTTTGGGTTGGGGATGGCATAATGTAATCAAAGGGTAGGGCTGAAACAAACCAGTATTTTGGTACTCGGATACTCGCCGATTATTTTTGCGAATATTCAAGTACTCGGATCACGCGTAAATGTCATAGTTTTCCCATAGAAACGGCTGCAGCGGCATTGCTTCAGTCTAGGGCTGGGCGATAAAAACGATAACGTTAATTATCGCAATATAACTTTTTTCAATAACAACATGACAAAAGTTCGATAACACTCAATAAATGTGCACACGTTGTGTGACGCTGCACATGTGCATTGCATGCTGGGCTCGCGAGTGCTACATGTGGAGCTGTACCATCACTGTGAGGAGCTGAGACTCGGAGGAGTGGTGAGAGAAAAATTAGCGGCACAGACATCGTGGAAAGAACGGCCACAAAACGTCTGTAGTGTGGAGATATTTTGGCTATTTTGTTTTTGTTTGTTGTTTATCTCAGCTGGAATGTCATCAAAGACAATAGAGCGAATCGCACATTTTTTACTTATAGTGTAATAAATTTGTATGGGTTATGGTTCTACATTTTAGTACAAAGATATAGATTGTAATATTGATTTTATGGAGATTTTTATTAAGAGATATACACCTTAGTTTTTTGAAGAATTGGTCATGTCATGTTTTGACAAATAAAGAGAAGCTTAACACCACAATTAACTCTGGTTTCTACAAACTGTTCTCCTCTAAATGTGAAATAAATATAGATTCTACATATCGTGTTAATTATCGATATCGACTGATATGGAAATAAATGATCATGATACATTTTTTGCCATATCACTCAGTCCTACTTCAGTCCGCGACCTCCTCCATACCCGGCACCAAAACCGTGTGTCTATGTGTCCGACCTGCAAACTGCTCACTCGCATTTCGAACCTCTTTTCGCACCTCTTGCACTCAAAACACTGATCATCCCGCTGCGCCACAAGAGAATCATTCTCAATGATGTCACTAACGACTCGTCGAATTACTAGTACTAGAATTACGATTACTCGAGTACTCAATTACTTGAGTACTCGAGTAATCGTTGCGGCCCTAAAAAAAGTACCACATAGATATTTTCTATCAACCACAATGGTATTTCAGATGTTAGTATTAGTATTAAATAACAATGTTGGTGATGCAGCAGTATACCAAAGGGTTACTGGGAAACTCACTCTAAGCTTGAACTTGAAAACTTGAGAGCTCTGCTTTGTGTCCATTTGTTCCTCCAGTTTTCCCTCAACAACATGACTGTGAGGAGGAAGAGATCCTGTCTGACCAGCAGCTCTGTAACCAGGAAAAAAAATCCAGTCTGGACCATTTTGCACCGATTGTGATCCAATACAAAGAAGAGATCAACCATCGGGACCCACTGCTGACACCTGAGATAAAGTTACACAGAGCAGGTATGTGAAACTGCAAACAAGCAGTGAATCCAGTGACTCATGCAGGATTCTACTCAGTTCTGTGCAACGTTTATATTAAGCTCAATGATCAAAACTGTGAAACATGTTTTCTTGTTTATTCTAACCCTTTAGATCTCACTCAACAACACAATTTTAAGGAGAAAGAGCTGATTCTAGCTGACCAGCAGCTCTGTAACCAGAGAAGGAACAGCAGCCTGGATTGGGAGGAACCAGAACTCCCACAGGTTAGAAAGGAACCGCATGTTCTCTGCAGCAGTCATGAGGAAGAGCAGCATGAACCGAGAGAGGAGACTGAGCCCTCTATATTGACTGTTGCTAATGAAAGGAACTATATTGAACTAGAACCAAGCTGTGACCGGATTGTCTCTCACAACTCTCCTCCAGGAAAAAAATCTGTAAAATGTAAACCTGGTAGAAAAGGTGAGAAGCCATTTTCTTGCAGCACATGTGGCAAATGCTTTTGTCGAAATCGTGATTTAACTATTCACATGAGAACCCACACAGGTGAGAAACCACATTCTTGCAAAACATGTGGCAAGTGTTTTAGTCAATATAGCCATTTAACTACTCACATGAGAACCCACACAGGTGAAAAGCCATTTTCTTGCAGCACATGTGGCAAATGCTTTTGTCGAAATCGTGATTTAACTATTCACATGAGAACCCACACAGGTGAGAAACCACATTCTTGCAAAACATGTGGCAGGTGTTTTAGTCAATATAGCCATTTAACTACTCACATGAGAACCCACACAGGTGAAAAGCCATTTTCTTGCAGCACATGTGGCAAATGCTTTTGTCGAAATCGTGATTTAACTATTCACATGAGAACCCACACAGGTGAGAAACCACATTTTTGCAAAACATGTGGCAGGTGTTTTAGTCAATATAGCCATTTAACTACTCACATGAGAACCCACACAGGTGAGAAACCACATTCTTGCAAAACATGTGGGAAATGTTTTACTCAAACTGGTACTTTAACTACCCACATGAGAACCCACAAAGGTGAGAAACCATTTTCTTGCAAAACATGTGACAAATGTTTCAGTCATAAAAGTAACTTAACTGTCCATATGAGAACTCACAGATGAGAAGCCATTTTCTTGCAAATTATGGTGGAAATGTTTTAGACAAAATAGTGTTTCTGTCACGACCTGGTGTTTATTTATGGTTTTGTTTTCCTTGTTTTGGGTTTTTGGGTTTGATCTGTGTTTAGTTATTGTTATTTTCCTCTAGTCCTGGTGTTTCCCTGGTTTGTGTTTAGTTGTCTTGTCTTGTGTTTCCTGTTTTACTTTGGTAGTCCTGTCCTCCCTGTGTATTGTCTGGAGTTTTGCTTCCTGTGTTTTCCCTCCTTGTGTGATTACCTGCCCTGCCCTCATGTGTGTCACCTGTGTCTCGTTGTCTTCCCTGGTCCCTGTTTATTTAGTCTTTGTCTTCCCTGCACTCTCTGCCAGTTTGTCTTTGTTGCTTGTGGGTTTGTTTCTAGGGATTTGTTACTTTGCACCAAGCCAAGCCTTGTACTCCCGTGGTGAGCCTTGCTATGCCATGCCATGTGTTTTGCTAGTCTTTTGTCTTGACTATTATTAGTATTTTTGTGACTCTTGCCTAGCCTTATGTTTTTCAAGCCACCTGTTGTGGAATTTTTGCTATGCCTAGTTTTTGAACCCTTGCACTGACTTTGTCAGTTAAAATAAAGACTTGTTTTGCCACGTACCCGCTCTGCATTCTGCATCTGTGTCCGCTCCTCCCACAAACCCTGACAGTTTCAACTGTCCACAAGAGAACCCACACAAATAAAGGCTGTTCCATACTCCGCGAGACAAAGAGTGGAGAACGCGCTCCACAGGTGGTAAGAGATAAATAAAAGTCTTTTCCGCACTGAGGTACCATACTCCGCGAGACGTGTGTGTGCAGAACTCCTCATACGGCCCGCCCACTAAACTATAAGGAAAGACTTTACTGAGTTTTTTAACACACCACAAGGACTTGTGCCATGGCAAGAGGGCATTATACAGAGAGGGTGCCTGCAACAGCGTGAGATGTCCGGCGATGAGTTGTGAAAATGCGACATTAAAAGTAACAATAGCAAAGATTCAGTGTTTGTGCCTTTATGACCACATTTGCACATCTACTGTGTTCCAATGTGCCTGCGATACTTCAAACTGTCCGGTGATGGATGAGCTGTGAAGATGCGACATTAAAAGTAACAATAGCAAAGATATTATGCCCGGGTATGTAGGAGTATATAGAATGGTAATAACAGTCACCATCTGGTTTGTGTGAATGGCTGTCTGGAGTTATTGGTGACAAATCACCCTGACTTGCCTTTCTTTCTTTCTTTTATTGCTCATCATGCAAAACCGGTATGGTCTTATCTAAATCTGTTGAATCAGTGCTGTTTATACACCTACCTATATACCTGGAGAGGCTCTTGCGCTTCTCCACTTTCATCACGCCCACAATAAATTCCGACCAATCACAGCATGGTTGCCGCACAGCCTTGAAAGACAAAGTTCGGCCCGGACCCTGTGCACAAGAGTGCGGAACAGCGGGCGGTCAGAGACAAAAAATGACGTCATTTTGTGGGCGTACCGTCTGCACGGGGGAAAAAGTTCTTTGTCTCGCGGAGTATGGATCCAGCTTAAGTGTGACCAACTGAACCGTTTGTTTAATGTTCCTTGGTAGGTTTTATTTCTGTGTACTATTGAATGTGAACTGACAGCTGACACTGAGATCTGTCATGTTGATTTGTGTGTATGTCGCAAAAACATTATTTTTTTTATGCAACCAGTTCAATAAATTTGTTTCCTGAATGAATTGTTAGATAATTTCTTTAAAACTATACCGGCTGTCTCTCAGAATGTGATGGAGGTAAAGCATGCTGGGACATGTTCAATCAATTGTATTGCATTTCTGCAGTATCATTTCCTTAACATAGCATGTAACACTTAGACCGGCGTCTGCGCCCTGATTGTCTGTAGACCATTATCAATTAATAAATTCAAATTACTTCTATAATACCAGACTTATTTTTCTACGAAGGTTTGAATTTTGAGACAGTTTAAACAAGAGAGAAACGTGTGACAATGTGCTGCTATGTGGTGGCAGGGCAGCAAACAGGTGGGCCCTGGTAAGAAAAAGAGGGGCTGCCCAGCTGTAGCAGTGGTGTAAAACAGCTGACCCTGGCGAGACAGGGGGCTAACCCAGGCACAAGTAGGCACACACACACGGCCAGGTGCCATGGATGGACAGTGGCAGAAGATTAAAAGATGAGTAGCAGTCAAGGAGGGGCTTGATGGCTTTAGAAGGAAGGGATTATGCCTTGTTTTTGCAACCGGTTGCTGACTCAGGTCTTCTCGTTGTATCATTTTTGATCTGCAATAAAGACTCTGCTTCAGAGTTTGCCTGTCTACAGTTGTCTTTTTGACTTTTTGAAGATGTGAGCTTTAGTGACCTCAGTTCTCATATTTCAAAAGAATGTACAGAACAACAACAATTTGTGTTATATCTTCCATCGTTATTTCAGGTGAGGGAAATGAGGAAATAGTTCTTAGAAACGACACAATTTATTAGCCTCTGTGTAGCAACTTGGCAGAGCTCAACTCATCCCCATAACATTACATGCTTACGTACAACGTAACTCCGGTTACCCGTAGGGACCAAAATACACAACAATTTGGACTACCGGTAAATGATGGCTTTAGAGGAGCTGCACAGCTCAGCTGAAATCATTCAGACCTCAGTGCTACATATGATGGTGTCATTTGATGGATTGTGTAGTCCTGTGTGGATGTCGGATTTTATATGGTCCACAGCTTCTGTTTTAAAATGTGTTATTTTTGGCCCACAAGCTAAACAGAACCAGAAGTGCAAAAATGGACTGATGAAGATGATATTGAGCATTTCCTTACCTCTTTTCACATCTGACATCATCATTTTACAGACACTTTGTGATGAAATGACGTCAGCACAGTGTGTGTAGTGTGTACTTGTAACATCAGCTGGACCCATGTAGGAGGCAGATGTGGACTTTTGTTCAATAAGTCTCCTCTTATTGAGCGTAGAGTCACTAACATCAGCTCACAGTGTGATGAGCTCCTGCTTCTTATTCTGCATCAACTAGATGAGGAAGAATAGAATGTTCCTGTGTGCATGCAGCAACACACATCAGACAGAGAGCCTGACTGCATCACTGTGAGGGTCCTGATCAGCACCATGGACAGCTGCCACTTGTGTCTGACTGCTGAGATTTTCAAACAGGTCTCTGAATAATAGGAGGAGGATCCTGCTGTGAGCTCCACTGGAGACACTGCTGCTGCTGCTTACTTCTTGGACCACCCGTTATTAATACATTGTGTTGAACAGGTGTACATAATAAAGTGTCTGCTGGGTGTAATGTTGTTATTACTCCCATCAGTGTGTTACAAAATCTTCTCATATGTCCTGTTTATTTCTGTTACCAAAAAAGAGTCCAAACAAAACAACAGTGTGTTTGGGAGGTCTCACAGCTTGTTCTCCTCCTCTGAGCACAACCTTTTATTCTGGGGTCATATTTAAATACTGTTGTGTGATTGGTCAGAATTTTGGAGTGGGTGTAGTGATTGGAGAAAAGTGGAAAAGCCTCTCCACTAACTGAGAATCCACACAGGTCAAACAATACTGTCTGCCAGACCTGTGGTTCAGTCTATTATCATGCTAGGCGCACGTACACGCCCACCTCTGAACATTATCAGCTTGTTACACATTAAGGAAACTAGTGTTTGGGCAAAAAAGCAAAACCATGGAATCATGAATGGTATCAACAAATCTTCCTCCTCCTCCTGAAATGACTGCAAACCTGATGCTCCGCTTCTTTGTCTCCAGAAGGAGTCCTAATTCAAAGGGACTGTTTTCATTTGTTGATGTTTACATGTAGAATGTGTGATTTATGATGCTACTGCTCAGATGTTTTTATGATGTTTTACCACGATTAAAGAACACGGTGATGTAGTGACTTGTTATATTTAATGTAAGTACTAAATGGTATTAAATACTAAAGTGTGGAATGGGAAGAGACTCATGTGTCTGCATGTCAGTAACACAAAAGAACAGCTTAGCAGAACGGTTGTCATGTGATTGAGGTTTGACTGAGAGCTTGTTCATTCGAATCAATGAATTGCTAAGAATGTGAATCAAATAAATGAATTTTGGAAAACAGTATTTTCTTTAAATACACAGCAAAAATAAACAAATAGCATGCAGACATGAAAGAAATGACACACTGCTGTAACAATGGCTGCTTCCTCTCACACAGCCACCCTGTGCTTCTGTGTTGGTCGTCAGCCATTACAGGGACGTTTGATTTCTTCCCCAGGATCCTCCACTAACAGCTGCTCAGCATCAATCCGAGTAAGAAAAAACACAGTGTTTAGTTGTATGTGTGACACATCACGTGTGAAATGATTTGTCCTGTCAATAGTTACCTTCTTCTCTGACAGCCGTCGTTGGAGGGCCTCGTTCAGTTCTCTCAGTTATTCTTCATTCTCGTGTAACTGCTGTGTAAGAAGAGCCATTTCCTTTTCCATGGCCTCGAGTTTAAGAGCACGTCTTGTTAATATGTCCACAACTTTACATTCAATCTCTACAAGATTGCCTGCGGAGGTCCTCCCTGGATACAGCAGGGTCACAACAGCTGTCCTATAACACACACATGCACGTTAGTGTGATGACAAAAACAATCATTTTACTGAAGTGTGAGGTTGAAATAACTCACCATGAGACGTTGGATGAGCTGCATAACCTCCAGGCTCTCAGGAGACTCTAATTCTTCTAGTGAGAAGTCCATTATCTATGAGGACACACCAGGAAGATCCTGAAGCCGAGTGTGTAACAATTTACATCGTAACAGCTCAGAGTGAAAACAACATGAAACTGTAGTGCACATGATTGTGATCAAACAGTGGAATAAAACTCAGTGTTCAGTAAATTAGAAAGCACAGAGGCAACAGTCACAGGTCCACAGCGACCAGGGTCAGGATGAGGTCTACATCTGGGTTTGGATTTCACATGATAACACTGTGCCCAGTTACACATTGAAACTTGAAATAATAACACAAAACAGTGAGGGACACTTCCTGCACTTTTGGACATTAAACAGTGAACAGTGCAGCTTTCTGAATAAAGTACACTGTCTGATGATGGAGCTGTCCTCTGTGTCCTTACTGCAGGTGGACTCTGTAGCTCTCAGCACTGCTTCACCTTTCAGACAAACTTTCTACTGCCTCTATAATCTAACCAACATTGCATGGAAACACTAGCAAACCTCTGGTAGCTGTGTCATGTTATTTTAGACCTTGTTCACACAGAATCGCTGGAATCTGGCTAAGCTCTGAACGCAAATGCAGCTAGCGACTCCCGCTAGCACCGTCAAACTTCCAGGTTCATGGGGAGGGTATCCAGGCTGCGTACAAAAACACTAGAAAGGAATAAACTAGTTACACTAACCAGGGACTCACATTTCTAACTTTACATGCAGTTCTAGAGGAAAAGACCAGAAGAATGCAGAGCTGCTGAAACTTACTGTAGTCCTGCTGCAGTGGATCCACACGTCCTGCTGGAGAGTTGTCTGTAGCAGTCAGACACACTGACTCGTACTGTTAGATTCACTGAGAGGAAGTTTAAATTTCACTTTGAAGCTCCGCCCTCTGTTTGTATCAACCCCCTCCCACCAACATGGAGGCCATGCTGGCACCATGTTGGCACAGAAAATGGCACATTGTTTACATGAATAATAGTTGTGTATCGTTGTATATTTAGTCAGGTCATGTCAGGACTGTGTCCTGTGTAACTGCACTGATGTTGAGTTCAAACAGTGATTTGTGGGCATTTTGTAAGAATCACCAACTAGAAGTCAAACAATCAGTGTAAGTGTGAGGATTTAGCTGCAGCTGAGTCACAGGGTGGACCTGAAGCAGCTCAGTCACGTCATTGGTCACTGCTGAAGATGACATGAACTGTCTGAAGTCACACAGTCAGCTGGTTTGTTGTGCTGCTGTTGTGTTGTGTAAAATAAAATAAAAAAAAAGTCAGATGAGTGCTTACCCAGGCTGGGCAGACATGTTGGATTTTGTTCAACAACTGACAACATAAATTATGAACACAAAGAAAAATGAGTGTGTTATCTAAAACAGAAAAACACAGACGTTCAGAGAGTTCCTCAGTTTGTCTGTTTATTGCCGTCTTTGTGTGAACGTGGTTTGAGTCTAACAGGCAGGATCCAGGAGGAAAGTCAGCTTTGTGAGTGAACAAGTGATTGTGTATTCCTGCTTGATGCACTAAGCAGGCTAAATGCTACAGAAGTGGTAACTGTGTGTGACACATGTGTTGGGTTGTTGTGTTCATCATAGTGACAGCATCATTTCTCTTGTACACACTGTTGTTAGCAGTTGTGTGTTTTTGATGCTTGTTGAACAAAAGTGTAAAATACAACATGTTTCTAGTGAAAACAGTTGTTGTGTGCTTGTGTTAGTAGAGCAGACATGATATATACATGATACATGTTATTGTTGACATGGTCAGCCTTCACTTCAGATGCAGGACCTGCCTCGAGCCTGGTCAGTATCCAATGAGACATTTGACACAGATGGACATGATAAGAAGCTGCAGCTGTTTCACATTTGTCTCCTTTGTCCAGCTGATTAGCCGTTCACACTGGAACGTTAGCAGCAGCAGCTGATGTGCATTTGAATGGTGTCTGCACAGACACACTCTGCATGGACACGATGCTGCTCATCATGTCAAAGATGTCTTTGTCTGTAGGACTGAGGACAGAAGGACACAATAGTTTCTGATGGAAATGTTTCTTCAGGACAGTCGGTCAAAGTGCAGTACATAACACAACAGTACCACACAGAGGTCAGACTGCAGCTGCAGCAATGTGTTGTGTAGCTGACCTTGTGTCTTAAATGTAGTTTAACAGAAGGCTGTGTAAATGCTCTTCTGTCATGATTCCAATCAAAGACTGTGACTGTCCTGTTAGTGTGGCCCCAGCCTCATTCACCCTCTGATGGAGACTCATGAAGCAGCTGTTTACTGCCTGTTCACCTGCAGTCAGTCATCAGATGGATCCATGCATGTACTTTAGCAGCTAGGAGTGTAAACAGCCCCATCTCCTCTGTCTTCTATTGGTTGTGGACTGTGTGGCTGCAGATGGTTTTTATGTGTTTGTGGACAAAGTCAAAGGCTTCAAACACTTTCTGTCTAAAGTAACATTACTCAATTACACTGAAATGATACTTCTGCATTTGAATCCTTGTTTGCTGACAGTGTGTTGAAATAATCATAGTTTTTCTTCAGTGTGAACATGGAGATAAAGAGGACCTGTTCCATCATGTTAATGCATCAGCCCGCATCATATGAGAGGTGGGAATGAATTCTTTATATATTTTCATTGACATCAGTCACATACACATAAAAGCAGAAACACTGCTTTACACTCACTTTGCACTTTTGTAACACACAATTTGCAATTGTATAAATATAATCCACTTCACAGCATCTGTTTGCTGAACTGTAAACACAACTCACTGCTTTACACACAACTTCCAAATGATCAACACACTCCTAGTAAAACTACACACATTTATGGCTGGTATTTACACTATTTTGCCAACTGTCTGGCTACACTGTCACATGTGAGAACTGTTTTGCATCATTAGTTCACTTTGCAATCAGCATGAGCTCTGTAAATAAGCCACAGGTAAGCTTCAGTGTGGAGAACAATGGAGGGAGAAGGAGACTGAGAAGAGTGAGAATTAGAGGTGGATGAGGACATGAGGAAGCAGGAGGAAGAGGAGGAGGACGAAGACTAGGAGGTGAATTTAGAGGAAGGGGACAACGGGTTCAGCCTGAGCCGCTACACTGTAGCAAGCATCATAAGGACATATTGATGAGAATCAGTTAGTACTAAATTTTGTAGGTGTACCATACTCTAATGAGAAAAACAACAATACTGTACATGTAAAACTGAAACTGTTACTCCACAGAATTGCTAGAATCCAGCATCTGGAAGGAGGCATGCGAGGATATGGACCAGGCATCATGTCAGGCCTGGATACAGCACTCCAGGAGACATGTTCCCCGGTGCCTTGGACTAGAAGACATTGCATGCGACGTTGATGAAATTCTGTGTTTAGCTAAATTACACACCAACTCAATATTTACTTTAGTGACCTCTGACTGGCGAAGCCGGGTGTCATTAACACCGACGTGAATTATAATCCTACTTTATTTATGCTTATCTCTTGCCAGCGGCTTCAGGCTACCCTCTATGTCGCCTGCTCTGGCCCCCGGGATGCACCTAACTCCTTCGAACCGCCACCCAACCTCTCTGACTTTCCGGCTGCTCAGGGGCTGCCGGGGGGCGGCTAACATCAGCTTCTAACTACAACACAACAGTCCTGTCTCCTCCCTGTTATCTCTGTATGTTGTCCAAACCTGCTTCTCCTGGTGCATTGTCGCAGCCTGTAACGCTGTGATCAATACTGGGATTAGTTTTTATCGCCACCTTGTGGACAGACGCTCTCCTCTGTGCACCGTGTTTCTCCTTCCAGGAGCTGTTTGCCAGGAAGGAAGGAGCCACATTCAGACTGCTGAGGCAGCAAAGAGAGAGCTTTATTACAGTTTTTTCTGATTGCTTAAACACTAACAATGATTCTTATAGCACAATTTCTAAAACTATTAATAGTTATAGCAAAATCACTCACTGAGTTTGCAAAACTAAAAGCAAAAAAACTGCTTTACACTCAATTTGCACTTTTGTAACACACAATTTGCAATTGTATAAATATAATCCACTTCACAGCACTCTTTTTGCTGAACTGTAAACACAACTCACTGCTTTACACACAACTTCCAAATGATCAACACACTCCTAGTAAAACTACACACATTTATGGCTGGTATTTACACTATTTTGCCAACTGTCTGGCTACACTGTCACACGCGAGAACTGTTTTACATCATTAGTTCACTTTGCAATCAGCATGAGCTCTGTAAATAAGCCACAGGTAAGCTTCAGTGTGGAGAACAATGGAGGGAGAAGGAGACTGAGAAGAACGAGAATTAGAGGAGGATGAGGACATGAGGAAGCAGGAGGAAGAGGACGAGGAGGTGAGGAAGGAGGAAGGGTAAGAAGAAATAGAATTACTGATGTCATCGGAGCTACAATAGTGGATCATGTGATCAACTATGGAATGACCCTGAACGGGTTCAGCCTGAGCCGCTACACTGTAGCAAGCATCATGAGGCTTATTGAGGCATATTGATGAGAATGGGTTAGTACAGTTCCTTCACAGTTTTGTAGGTGTACCATACTCTAATGAGAAAAACATCAATACTGTACATGTAAAACTGAAACTGTTACTCCATAGAATTGCTAGACATCCAGCATCTGGAAGGAGGCATGCGAGGATATTGACCAGGCATCATGTCAGGCCTGGATACGGCACTCCAGGAGATATTTTCCCCAGTGCCTTGGACTAGAAGACATTGCATGCATGTGATGTTGATGAAATTCTGTGGCCGGACCCAGAGAGACAATGAGACTGATTTTCTCTCTCTTTCAGTGAAATTGTATGTTTTCTTGTGTGTGTTTTGATGTGTGTGAATAAACATTCATACTTGAAATTTGAATCCCTGTGTTTATAGAACTATTTATGACAAAAGTTTGACCTCACATGGACAGACCTTGTGCACAGAGAAAGCAAAAGCCAGATGTGTTTTCAGTTAATACCATCAGTGTGTAGTTGGCACATTGTGTGCTTAGTAATATGATGGTTTGTGTTAACTGTGTGGTACAAAAATACCATTTTTACAAAGGTTTGAAGAGTTAAGCAAGATGTATTAGCTTTTGCAAAAGATCTACAATGTTTTGCTGATTTGGTGTAAGGTTTTTTTATTTGTGTGTAGAGTTTTGCACAAATAGCCAATAGTTACAGAAATGTGCTTAAGCAATCAGAAAAAACTGTAATATAAAGCTGAAAAAGCCCTGAAAACCATCCACGGAGCAAAACTAAGCAAAGAGCCAAGAAGAGACTGAAAGTACCAAAGTATTAAAGAAAAGGTCAAAGGACCCAAACCTGGACAGACTGCATGCTGAAGACACTGAAGGAACAGGAAACAACAGGTGCAAACATACTGTAGAAAGCTCTGAAAGTGACAGAGACAAAGGACAGCACAAGACTTGGACACACAAGAGTTAACAAGACACAGGTGACAACAATCATGGTGGAGCAGCTGACCAACAAGGAGGGACACACAAGAGGAAGGAAAGAGTCCTTTCACAATAAAACAGGATATCCAACAAAACAACAAAGTACATGAAGCAGGAAGATGGAGGACTTAAAGGGAGACAAAGCTGACACAGCTGGCGTCATGACATTAGTAAAGCCAGGCATACACTGTGCGTTTTTTGGTCCGATTTTGACCCGAATTTTGAGTCGTACGATTTTTTTGGGTCGGGCCGAATTTCAGCTTTGTCGTGCATCTTTAATCGGGCAGTGTACTGGAGGTCACGAGAGGCGATTTTTTCCCCCACTGCGCATGCGTTTGCCGAACGTGGTCGACGTCACTGCGCCTACTCGAAATTGTTTCAGATGATAACAAACATGGCGGCGCCCACACAGCATTGGAAAGAATTGATGGAGGCTATATTTGATGAGCTGAGAGCAACACACAGCACAGATTGTGACTGACTTAGATTTTTCCTTTGAAACAGCAACAGCTCCGGGTTAGACATGTTTAGTTTCCGGTTCAATGTGATCACCTGACCACCTGAATTTTCGTGTATTGTGAGCAGTGACGTCGCAGCCGATCATTGCACCGTACAGTGTGAGCACATACATCGTGAGCTTTGACTTGACGTCGCATGCGTTTTATTCGTACTGTGTGAGTTGGTGTTAAACCCAGACTTCCCTAAAATCGCACAGTGTATTGGAGGCTTAACAGTTCAAATGCAGTAAACATGCTGCAGACATGTGTTCATAGATGAAGTCAAACATCAAATGTGCCGTCCCATTCACCTAAATGTTACTAAGAAGAGGACTTCCTGCTGCTCCTTAAACATGATGGTCTGCTGTGGGTCATGTCTTTGTTCTGCACATGTACAGCTAACATCTCCAGTGTTACACAAACACATCATGTGTTCCATTAGGAAAGCATGTGGAAGTCCCAAACCAGCTGTTTCCCATTCAGGGAATTGGGATCCTCTGGATGACACAGCCTACTACCCTGCTACCCATTATTAATTATTTATATTTTTTATTTAAAAATGAAGTAAATAAAACACATTTGGCTTGTTGTATAATAGTCCGCTGTTAAGTCACATAATCACAATTTAAAGATTTAAAGATAATTGCATTGACTTGTTATTATGTTGTAACTTCAGCGCTGACATACCTGAACCAACACCTTGAGACACCAGAACAAGAAGGTGAGGTTACCTTGCACGTGCATCAGACGGATGGAGCTCCTTCACTCTGTTGGCTGTTGGTTTCTTGCTTCTCTCTTTAAACAGCTTGTAAACAGCAGCTTCCCTGTGGGGAAACTCAGGTAATAAGTGATGCTGCATCAGCTCTCACCTGTTTACAGCTCTGTCCCTTCATCCCTTCCTAGCAGACTTCACTCACATTCAATCTCTAACGATGGGCCGTCAACTAGTCCTGCACATGGCCCAGACACAGTTTCTGGTTGTTAACTCACCATTAACCAACTATAGGGATCTTAGTCATGGTAGCTCCAAGATCCACCCACAGAGGTCCTGAACACATAAAACTCAGATTCCAACCAGAACAGTAGCAGAACTGAAGAAGCCACTCGGGGGAGTGGGAAACATCTTCAAAAACAGTCCTGGAGTCCAGCTGCCTCGATTTAAACTCTTGGAAATGACTCTGACCTGATGAATGAGAGCATCCACAGATATACTTTTCTACTTGCATTTACTCTGTTTCGTTAGTATATTTAAATAATTAGTTTCATGTTTACTTAATATTTTAAGTGTAAAAATGTTTCACCACAGACGTTGAGTAGAGCCTGCTTACAGTTTTTAGAGTGTATATCAGTTCAGTGCAGCATAGTGCTCATGAACAGTGAGCTGCTGAGACACACCGACATGTGGACTTTGCTTCTTCAGGGAAAACATTGAGATGCATTTTCACACAGGTTGGTTTGGTCCACTGACCTCTGCACTTAGGAGGCCAGTGCCTTATCCATTAGGCCACTGGGGCTAACGTGTGCCTCCTCCATGTGTGTTAAGGGCTTCCCCTTCCTGGGTGATTCACAGGGGTGTGGGGTCAATCAGAGGTGCTGTAACACCGTTGTGATTTGGAAGATGTACTCCAGACATTGACAAGAATTCTTAAAATAGGCACAAAATTCTTTGTTCTAAAACCAGAAATGAAAAACCACTAATTTAAGATTAAGTAACTTAAAATTAGAATTTAAGTCTATCTACTAAATTACCTTTAGGAAATGACACCTTAATCTGCACAAATGTAGTTAAAATAAGACATCATTCCTTAAAGCAGTATAACAAATATAAGTGAAGTTGTCTTAAATCAAGACACCAAAAGTTTTTCATTCAATATATTGTATTTAATTCAAAACAGGACCACTTCCACATTCCAAAAAACATCAACAACAAATGTGACGAATGTGATGAACTTTTCTTTGAAAATCAAACACAAGCTTCTACAAACAAAGGGGCTCACTCACTCAGGAAAGGACTTCCACTCACCAATCGCTTCTTTGTAGTGGGGGGTCAAATCCTGCTCGTGGACTGAATGGTTGTGTACCTCTGTTTGCAGTACTGACAGGAGTGTAGAAATGCACTTTGGGTATGTGCAGGGCATAGTAATATGCCATGAGGTAGAGAAGTCCCTCATTAGGTCTGTCCATGGTGAAGGTGCTCACTGGAGTGTTTCCAACGGCGATCATGCAGTTGTCCTCAGAAACAAGCAGAACAGGAGAAGACAGGCCCTGCTGCCGCATGAACCCATCAGGATCCTCAGAAGTCTGGATGACACAAATAAATGAAGAAGATTAGAAAAACAGAACTCTGACCTGGATGAGGACATTAGTGAAATTCTATGGTCACAATAAATCCCCTTAGCATTCAGCACTGCAAATGCTAGATGCAGCACAGCTAGAGCCAATGAAGTCAGTACTACATTAAGCACACTGTAGAAAACACTTCCCCTTCCCCTGGAACTTTGGAAATGATCAAAGTTTATCTCAAAGTAACTAAACTAAATATAAAATGTATGAAAAACAGGAATATGTTATGAACAATCTCACCGAAAGGACATGGAAAAGAGCCTCGCTGCTCGAGCCCAGTTTCTTTGGTGGCATAGTGCTGGACGGACAGAGCAGTGGCAGGGCTCTGAAGACAGCTGTGATATGCTCCACTGGTTGAATGGAAAAGGCACAATACAACGTGGTACTATAAGTAACTGTAACATAAATAACTGAGACATTATTATGTAAAAAGAACTAAATGCATCATGACTTCACCTCCATTCAAAGTTTTTGGAGGCTTCATGGCCTTCTTCATCACACCATAAAACTGGACCTTTGAGTAGAAGCTTTTCCATCTGTTCTGCATCTCTGATATGTGCTGGAAGTTGGTTGGTTGGAGAATTGGCTGCAGCTCGTCAAGCACCTGAAAAACAGATTCAGTGAAGAATTAAAAAAAAGTCTAACATTCTATCTAAAATGATTCACCATCAGGCCAAACAAATCTATAATGTGTGAGACATATGAACATTATGCTATTTATGTCAGGCTACAAACTGAGCCATGTGAACTAAGTGGGACCAACATTACTTACGTGATCCAGTTCCCTGAAACAAGGGTAAGCCTCTAGAATCCTTTAAGACATCAGAGGTGATGAAGCGTCTTCGAGACTCGGATTCAAGGTTCAGCAATTGAGTTACTGCAGCTTTGTTTGGCTTTTTGGACTTGTACATTTCTTGGAGGGTCTTGTAGTGTCTTGCTTGGATTTTCTGGCTGTCCAGACATCAACTGAACAAGCTGAAGACATTACAGGGACATTATGATGGAAAGAGGACATGAGATATCCAAACAAGCAAGTTGTCAGTATAATAAACTGAGTAAGTGGTAGCATTAATTCATTAATGTTTGTGTTGCTTGATATAAAAGTAAAATAGTGGACCAGAGTACAGACACTCTTGGACACATAGTGAAACATTCCAAAGCTGCTGAATGTCCAGAATGTGCCATATGAATGAACTCAGCCACAATTATATTTAATACAATACATACATTCTTCATCACTGCTGTCCCGTTTTGCACTGGGGTGCTGGCTCTAGGTGACACTGGGATGCCCACGGAACTAACAGGTGAATGTTCCAGAATAATGGTGGATGCACTGGAATCTGCAGAACTGACTTCTTGCCGTGGTTTCTTGGAAGGTGGAACTTTGGTCTTCCTTGGACTTTTCACATTTGAGAGTCTCTTCATGAGCTTTTTGGCAACATGCTCCTGCAAGGCATACATAGTAAATGAAGAAAAACTTATACTGATGGCATGCATCTCATGTTTGGCAGGGTATCTGGAGTCCTCTGTGGCTCTTGCGATGGAGATCATATCAGTCATAGTGTTTCTTATGAGTCGGCAAAAGAGCTCCTTGGATAAGGTCACATTGTGCTCAGTTCCCAGTCCTTTCTGCTCGAAGTAAGAGCGTCGCACCTGTTCAAGCTCACTGTCCGTGAACACCATGTATTCTGGGTTGGACATAGTCACAAATTTGCCTCCTCTTTTGAAAGGACACTGCCTCCAGTGGGGGGAGATTGATGAATTTCCAGAGCAGTATCCACCTAAAACACATTTACACAAACATTTATTGAGCATTTTTGTCATAGTCACATTATCATTTTGGGGAATGAAAAAAACACTTATAACTTTTAAAAAATGTATTTGAAACAGATAGTGATATTGAACCATGTGCTGTTTATCAGTCCTGTTATACTGTGAAAGACAGATCTGACCTTTTCATTTTGATTCACTACAAGCCATATAGCCCGGCGCCTCCAGAAATGTTCAGGACCAGGAAAGAGGTCTTTAACGTCATCTCGGGAAAGCGATGGGATCAAGTCTTCTCCAATATTAGCAGCTGTAAAACAGAAAAGTTAGTCGGGGCCAAGAAACAGAGGTTATCATTAAATTCCTTCAGATTTTTACATAGTAGGTGAGGATATTTTGTCAGCACCTGTTTCCACATTTTTTATTTCTTGCTACTTCTACTTCAAGAGTAGTATGTGAACTTAACATCATGTATTCATGTCTTACAAATGACCAGTTGTTGCTGTATTTTCAGTGTTTACAGTCCTTGACATTGAGAGAATGGCCCCACAGCTCAATGAGACATAAGCTATTACTAGATTAGCCCGTTTTATGTGTTTTAGCTGCTAAACTTTAGCCGCGAATCCACAACTTGTTAAGCTAGGCTAACTACATTAAATCACCATTAACACCAGCACAACATCAAAGTAACCCTTGTAGCATACCTCTGACTGTGGCAGGTGTAACCTCGTCCAGTTTGTCCATTTTATGAGTCTGACATCCACAGTTTGTTGAGAATTATGATTTCACAGCAGCAGCAGGTAACCTCTAGCTCAGTGGTCCCCAACCACCGGGCCGGGGACCGGTACCGGTCCGTGGGTCATTTGGTACCGGGCCGCACAGAAAGACTGAGCAAAAAATATATTATTCATTATCTGAGTCTGAAAGCTGTTTCATTTATAAATCGATCAGATTCATCCGCCTGTGCCTTTAAGCACCTGTCCAGACGCTTGTCTCGGTCACGGGATACGGCCCCAAAATTAAGCCCACAAGCAGCAAAAATGAATCAAAAACAAACGTCTTTGGAGAGCTTCTTCGGAAAGGGGAAAAGGCCTAACGAGGAGACAGAAGAAGAGGAGCCTTCCCCTTCAAAGAAAAAGAAACCTGCATTTAAAAGACTGTATCAGGAGTCCTATTTAAAATACGGATTTATTGCAACAGGTGATTCTCACACACCAAGTCCGCTCTGAGTGATGTGGCCACAGACTCGCAAATGAGGCAACGAAGCCTTCAAAACTGCGAGACCGAGCACCCTGCATTAAAAGACAAGCCATGGAAGAAAACATGAACAAGAACGACTGAAGCAATTAATGACGGCCAAAACAAAATTACGGAGTGGACTGGACATAAGAAACACACTTCGGGTGTCATGTCTCCCATTATCCCTAGATGGGACCGCCTCATTGCTGAGAAAGCTCAAAGGCTCCCACTAATTAAGCATAAGAGTAAGTTGTCTCTTTATGCACTTTTTTTTCTGTGCCGGTCCGTGAAAGTATTGTTTTACATGATACCGGTCCGTGGTGCAAAAAAGGTTGGGGACCGCTGCTCTAGCTTAAAATTTAGCTTAACGGACTCCAAGTGGAAAAAAACAGGTGGAATGTGCCATATTCCAAGAGGGAGCGGGGAGGGGCACTAAGCCTAAATACGATTAATTTGCATTTTTACAAACTATATTTACGTAAATAAGGTCATATTGCTTCATAATATATCGGCATATCTGGATAATTGATAAATAGTAAGTGGTTTCAGTTGTTATAAGACATGGAATTGTGGTACGTACCTTCATCATGACGTGTCAGCAGGTCGGCTTCATGCAGAGCAGGCAGCTAGCTGCTAGCTAAGGCTAAAAACAGGGAATGATTTGGCGCTGTGTTATCTGCTTTGTGTTTGTAGCTCTCACTCTCAAGTCTTTACTGAGTCATATAAATACTGCTCATAGTCGTAGTCCGGACTTTGTTTGTGGAATTGATGGATGCACCAAAGAATATGGAGTCTACAACTCACTATGGTCACATTCGAAGAAACCACCGCGAACACCTTGAACATGGCAGCAACCATTCACAGGGAGAGAAGACAACAGCAGCTTCATCAGGTGAACAGAACCGTGTGGGCATACAGTCCAGCTGAGCGACGGGGGAAACCAGTGAGCGAACGGATGAAGCAGTGCTGGAAACAGGGGGTCATGTCTTCCTGTAGACTCTCTGCATCAAGTCAGTCAGAGGTGAGTCCTGTCCAGTTTAATAACAGCATCGTGTTTTGTGTTAAGGAGGACATCAGGTGTAACCGTCTGACCAGACAAGCTACTGCTGTTATGTTGACTGCAAGAGAAAGCACCATCTTTCACAGGTCTGTCTACATACGACATTATTACATCTGTTTTGATTTGTGGCTCTGTTGATTATCTGCATGTCAAGGACAAGCCTAACTCTCACTGAATGGTGCACATCTGGGCTGATGCCTGCAATTGAAAACATTGTGTTTCAAATATTGTGTATATATATTGAAAATAAAAAATACATTTACAGTGACCCTATTAGTCAATGAGCTGCAGCATATTTCTCTATGAGATGTGATGTTTAATAATTCCTTGTATTTGCTCTGCTATCTAATTAGGATTTGAATGTACTTTGAATGCCTTAATAATGAGTTAAATAGCATCATTGTGTGGATGTTAATATAATACACTTTGTAATAGAGATTGCATGCTAATAAATTAAAAACATGGACTGCTTGTATTTAATTTGCTCTTATTTCTTGTCTGTTCTGCAGAGGTGTGAATGATGTCTTGGCAGCAATGCAGCGATATCAAGCTCTGTTGGTGACTAGTCTGAGGAGTCAGCTACAAACTGTATTTCAACATCAGGGAAGTGAACTTGAAAAGGAAGCGTTGGCAGTATTGGACCGGATTGAGGATCCATTCACATCTGTTTGGACAGCATACAGGCAGGACAATGTGATTAAGAACAATGTCAAGTGTGTGGAGTCAGAGGAGCTTTCTGTTGGCTATACCGCCTGCTGCAGGAAAAAGGGACAAAAAGGGTTCTTGCCACAGTTCCTGAATGTTTTCATTACATACCTCTGATTACAAGTTCAGAACAGTTATTGTCCCATCCAAAAGTGTTAGAACTGACAGATGAGCCACAAAAATACAGAAGTGGCTCTCTCTATGACATCATAGATGGAGAGCTCATAAAATCACAGCCTTTATTTTCAGCCCCACCTTCTGCTTTACAGATCATTATTTGAAATCTGCAATGCACTTGGATCTCATGCTCCCCAGAATAAGTTGCTGATGTTTTATTATACATTAGGAAACATTCATCCAAAATATAGATCAAAACCTGCTGCAATCCGTCTACTGGCTGTTGCAAAGAAGAGTGAGTTGTCTGATTGTGGAGTGGATGGAATTTTGGGCAGGTTGTATGAGGACTTGAAAATGCTATATGATGGTGTTAATATTCAGACTGCAGCTGGTGAACGTGAAATATCTGGAGCATTAGTGTCGATATGTGGAGACACCTTAGCACAACACGAGCTTTGTGGATTTAAAGAGGCTGTTGGTTTCGCCTAGAGTAAGTGCCGGCAGTGTGAATGTTCATTTAAGGACACGCAAATGTATTTTGACCAAGACAACTTTGAACTAAGGACACTAGAAAGACATGTTCGGCAGTGCAGTGACATTGAGAAGCAAATACAGAGGATCTTAGGAACAGTTTAAAGACTACATTTGGCATCAACAGGAAGAGCAAGCTGGTAGAATTTCCAGCCTTTAACTTGATTGAACAAACACCTCAGGATATGATGCATGTAATTCTTGAAGGCATTGCTCCATCAGAAATAAAGTGTGTGTTAAACATTCAGTTCTTTTAGGTCAACTAGACTTGGATGCCCTCAATACTGCATTAACCGGATTTCCCTACTCTCCGCTTGATGTCAGAGACAAACCAAGCCCTATAGCTTACAGCACATTAGCTTCAAGTGACAGTAAACTGAAGCAATCCTCAGGCCAAATGACTGTTCATTTATTATTGATACAGCTAAAGATACTGAGTACTACAAATTCATCCTTGAACTCATAGAAAGTGTTCAGATGCTGTTTGCTCCTGGCATTGGTCTACAGACAATTAGCAGGTTAAAGAGACTGAACAGCATTTAAAACATCTGAAATGTCTTTTCCCTGATAACAATATTTATCTGATTCATGCTCCATCGCAGATAGAACTCCTGGGACCGATGGTCCGTCACATGTGCATGAGGTTTGAATCAATACATTGTTTTTTCAAACAGTGGGCTGCAAAGGTCTTTAGTAAGGCATAATCAAATGTATGAGTGTTGTCAAAATGTAAGTCATCCTGAACACCCAATGTTTTTCAATGAGTGTGCATCGGGACCAACTTCAGAAATACGCAGCATGTCATATTTGAAAGAAAAACAAGGGCTTTCCTCGGAAATGATGACACAAACAATGCAGTGTCTGTTGAATGGATTCATCTAAATGGTAATAAATATGTACGGAGAAGACATTACTTGTAACTGCTGTTAATTCCAGTGATTTACCTGAGTTTGGACTCGTGAGCAATATCTATGTAATTAACTGGTGGTTATATTGTTTTGAGCTGCAGCAGCATAATACTGTCTGCTATGATAATAATAGCAGACAGTATTATGACAGTATTTAAGACAGTAAAAATGTTCTTGTTTAGTTTTTCTTAAATTGAGGAGTTGTGTGAATGGTCTTACTCTTATAATAAGTCGTGTTGCTCCACTGGGATTTATTAGAAAACGTGTTTTCATCTGTTTCTGGTTCTTTTTACCTCAAAATTAGCTGAAATATCAAGAAAAACTTACCATACCTTCCTAAAATGAGATATAAAATCTAATGTAAAACAAGCTTGATGAGATTAATATTCTTTCTGGACAAACATTAAGACTCATTTCCTTGATACAAGGCTTTTTTTACTTTCCTGAAATTCCTTTTTTGCAGTGTAAGAAGGTATATATATATATATATATATATATATATATATATATATATATATATATATATATATATCCATATATAAATCCAGAAAAAAGTGTTTTCTTTCCCAAAAAGGGTTTATATGAAACTTCTAGTTTTCATATAAACCCTCCGCCATGACAGTTGGAAAGCTGCCCCGTGATTGGTTGAATGGAAATGCTGCATTGTGCTGAAAATCAGGGCGTTTGTAGCAGATTGGGAAAAAAGGGAAGAAACGGTGCAGGGAAACATGGCGGATAATGTGTTTTGTTAAAATTGATTAAAAACTTTAAACAGAGACCCCGTGTGAAACTTATTTTGGTGGTAACTCGTTTTCTTAAACAGTGGCGTTTCTCGCCCTAACCCTAACCCTAATAATGCTGCTCACAGCTCAGTGTCTCAGTGTCTTCACTCTTCAGTCCATCAGTCCAGTCTGACCCTTTGGATGAGATTCTTTGTGTCTGAGTCCTGCCTGCTTTTGGACTGTGGAGCTGTTTCTTCCTGTGTTTGGACCTTTTCAACCCTTTGTGGTCTCTTATTGGATTTTGTCTTTTGTCTGCTTTGGTTGTCTCTGTTATGTCCCAGGCTGAGGGGAAACCCACACACAGCATGTCTGCACCTCCCCACTCGTCCCCACTCTCAGATCGGCAGCTACACAGGCTGGTTTCAGTGTTAGGCTGCGGTTCATGAACTCAGAGCTGAGCAGTGCCCAAACAAACAGAGACACTACGGCTGTGTCTCATTTCAGGGTCTGCATCCTTCGGAGTGCGCATTTTAAGGCCGCTTACGTCACAAAGCTGCGCGAAGGCTGTCCCAATTCGCCAAAAGTCGAAGGGTCCTTCAAATGCGTCCTCCAAATGCGTCCTCCTTTTGCACACTCCGACTGCAGACACGCGCACACTCCGACTGCACACACACACGCACACTCCGACTGCACACACGCACGCGTGCACACTCCGACTGCTCTCTGACTGCACACGCGCACACACACACTCTGACTGCTGTCGTGACCTTCCCTGGTCCCCCCGGATTGTCAGACTCCGTCTTCTGTAATCAGAACATTGAGTGAAAGACAATACCCTGGGTTTTGTAGTTTCGCCTTTTGCAAAAGGGAGAACACTCAGTGAACACAGGCCTTTCAGTCTGCTTCACTCCCCTCCATAAGTGTTCTGCCCCTCCCTGGACACAGGCTCGTGGAGGTACATTTGCATAATCTATTTGCATAATAGATCAACAGTTTTTCAAGACCTTCGTTGGTATTACCATATTGGGACATGTTGCCCTGTTATTCCCACCTACCAATTATAATAATTGGTCTAACATATTTATGACTGTGAAACACTCTGTATCCCTCCTATGTTGGATGATTTATCTTACGTCCGATGCCACCCAGTGCTTCGCCTTCACCGCATCAAAAGGGTTCCAGGAATGATAACATCCTCCCGAACTCCCTGTAATGGAGGATGTGTTTGTGTGAAAGAGTGTGAAAACCTCCCTTTTTCTCTGAGTGAAAGCATACATACGAGTAAATATGTGCTCTGTATCATGTCAGTGCATAGGTAACCTTATATAATTCCACACTGCGCACACACACACACACACACACTCTGACTGCTCTCTGACTGCACACACACACACACACACACACACTGACTGCACTCTGACTGCAGACACACACACACACACACACTCTGACTGCACTCTGACTGCAGACACACACACACACACACTCTGACTGCACTCTGACTGCACTCTGACTGCACACACACACACACAGACTGACTGCACTCTGACTGCAGACACACGCACACGCTGACTGCTCACTGACACACACACACTCACTGACACACAGACACACGCACACTGTGACCTCCTGACGGACTGTGACTAACCCGTCACCTTCTCTCTCTCTGTGTGTTCAGAGTCGGATCCTGTCCATGTTGCTCTGCTTGTCATCTTCCTCTTCATCCTCCCAGGTACAGCTGGACTTGCAGGTCCTGGTCTCAGGTCCATGTAGGCTGTGTCCCAATTCAGGGTCTGCATCCTTCGGAGTGCGCATTTTAAGGCCGCTTACGTCACAAAGCTGCGCGAAGGCTGTCCCAATTCGCCAAAAGTCGAAGGGTCCTTCAAATGCGTCCTCCAAATGCGTTTTGCCTGAATTTGGAGGACGCATCGCTACCATCCTTCGTGGCCTTAAATATCCCACAATGCTTTGCGGACCTACTTTTTGTCCAATAGTACGATGACGGACCAAGCGAGCGGCAGCGGCAGCGGCACCGGCAGGAGTGCCGAATTCACATTTAAATGTAAGTAAAGAGCAGTAGTTTGAGAGTTTTAAAATGCTAGTAGTGACAGTGGCATTAAAAAAATGAGTTTTATATTTACAAACATGACGTCCTGTTGATACGAGGCGCTGTAAACTAAACGTTTTGATTGAATGTTTCTGGACTGTTTACTGTAGTATAGTATAAAGTATAGTTCACGTGAGGAGCAATATTATCGTTATTATATCAAACGGTCATTCTGCCTTTTGGCATTTTGTTGAAGGAGGAGCAGAGAGAAACAGAAGAAAACCTGACAATTGATAACGGAGGAGATGAGGCTGGAGAGGGAGGGAGAGGGAGAGAGAGAGAGAGAGAGAGAGCAGAGAAAGAACGGACAGACCTCAGCTCATACAGAGGATGGTGGACAGCAGTGATTTTATGTTCTGTGTTATTTAAATGTTACTTATTAAATTAAAGGATGATATTAAATCGTTCTTGTCTCTGTGTTCTTAAACTCTTCTAACCTTGTTACATTATGTGTTTCATCACCTATTTATAATTTAAGTAAACTTTTGAACAACTTCTCAGTGACCACAGTAAATCATTTATTGTGTGTGTGTTGTGTTATGTACAATATTTACAAAGACACAGTTTGAACATTTCTAACTATTTACCAGTGGGCATTATGAAAATGTACAGTTTATTATTTATAAAAGATCAGCAGAAAATACTATTCACAAAGAACATATATATAAATGTTTGGCTGAGCAGGAGTCCTTGGTGCTGCTGGACTGGATGATGCCACGATGAAGACCTTGGAGTCCTCTGGCTGTGAGTGGGACATCATCTGGGGGAGGGGGGTGTCTGTCTCCTCTGTCCACCACATCGTCCATCAGGGTTTGCAGAGCTGACGATCGGCGGCTGCAATGTTACTAAAGATGTTTTTAAAAAGGGCAAAAATAAAAATAATAACTTCAACAGAGCGGCTTCCAACGCAGCTTAAAATATGAAAAGCTATAAAATATGTATCCTCACCCTCCAAAGGTGATGATGGTCAGTACACCTCCTCCAGGACAGACAGCTGGTCCTGCAGGGAGCCCCACTCTCCTCCACCCAGCAGTAATTCTCTGGTGTAGTGACAGACCTGATGCTTAATGACACATTAAAGCAGTGCTTTCAGGGTTATTTGCAGGGTTCTTACACATTTAGCTATTTATTTAAAGTATTAAAATTACAAACAGACCCTGTATCAAGTCTTACAATTGAATCAAATATAAATTACATTTAATCATATTTGTCTATCTACTGGTTATATATCTAGCGTTTGCTCAGTAACCGGTATATTAATTATGATCAATAATATGGTTAAACAGCAGCTTACCGTCACCTCCCCACTGCGCTCTCCCAGCCTGAAGAAAATGAGCCGTCACCGGTTTTGCTGCCGCTGGAGCCGCCTCTCCTCTTCCTCCAACAACAAATAAATATATTAAAATATTCCAAATGTCTAAATCCACACTGTTGTCCCGTTTGTTGTCTAGTCCGTGTTGTGTCGCTGTCGCTGCTTTTGTTTTTCCCGGGGCAAAATTTATGACGTCGCGCCACAATCAGGAAGTGCTTTGAAGGCCAGACCGTCCCATTTACCAACGGTGGAGGATCCTCCGGAGGATCCTCAGGAGGACGCGGCCTCCTGAGACCGCGTAGGCTGCGTCCTCCGAAGGATGCAGACCCTGAAATGGGACACAGCCGCTAACACACTAAAGCTCCCTAAGAGAAAAAAGGAAAACCAATGACAAAGCTGGAACCTAAAACTCCTGCTGGGGAGTAATAAACTCCAGTAAACACCAAAGAAATCCAACCGCCGAGGCTGCGCTACAACAGCTCTGATGGACTGATAGAACACTGACTCATGCACAATAACATGAGGAAAGACTGAGTCAAACTTACACTTCCTCGGCCCAGGTTTTAACCACTGCTCTCCACCATGCTCCACCCTGCAGGAAGAAACACAGTCAGAATGATTTTCTAACCAACATGAGTCCAAACTGCTGATCAACATGAAGCAGAGTTCCTCAGTTTGTCAGAGACACACAAACAGACTGAAACTCATCTGTGTCGACTCCAGAAGAGTCTCTCCTGATCTGCTCTGTGTTTATTCATGTCCTCCATTCTGTGAAATATTGCTCTCTGTCAGTGCTTTACTGTAAAATCCTCTTCATGCAGCAACAGTGTAGGTTTGATCTCAGCATTGTGCATTTATCCAAAGCAGCAAACAAGCCACACTGTCTCTGACTGTCTGTTCCTTTCACTCTATATGCAAACACAAGCCTGGTTCACATGTGTCATGGATGGAAGAGTTTCTGACACACTTCAAATAAATACATTCACTCATGTCTGTGTGTAGTTTTTACAGTGATAATATTGTAGTGTCTCCCTGCTCTCTGTCTCTGACTGAAGGAACTCCTCCTTCTACCATTGTGTTGTTGTCTCCTCTGAAGCTTCACATATGGATTGTTTCAGGAACATTTGTTTGTGGAAATAATTCAGTGGGTCTTACAGCTGAGGACATTAATAAGTAGGGCATCATTTAGTATTTGATCTGCACTAAGTGTGACTGAAAATCAGTCTGTATGTATTTTGACATGAAGAACGTGTATAAAGAAAAGTGAAGTTAACATGATGGACACTTAATGATGGAGGAAGATGAACATCAGGGATCAGTGATTATTTCTTCTCTGCAGTTTCAGTCCATCCATCAACAGCTGTGGATATATGAGCTAAACTGACAGACTGAGGAGGACTCATGCTCTGTGGTCTCTGTGTACCTGAGAGTCTTCAGACTACAATCTGGCCTGTTGAGTAAAGCAGACAGCAGCTTCACTCCTGAGTCTCCTGGATGATTGTAGCTCAGGTCCAGCTCTCTCAGATAGGAGGGGTTGGAGGTCAGAGCCGAGGCCAGAGAAGCACAGCCCTCCTGTGTGATCAGACACCCTGACAGACTGGAGGTACAAAACATGTCATGAACTCAAGAAGAAAGAAGGAAAATCCAACAGATCTTCAACATGAACATGAAGCAGAATTTAACTGATGATCAACAAGCTGGATCCTGACCTGAGAGTCTTCAGTCTGCAGTCTGGACCCCCTAATCCATGAGACAGCTGCTTCACTCCTGAATCCTGCAGGTCATTATTATCCAGATCCAGCTCTCTCACACTAGAGGACTGGGAGCTGAGGACTGAGGACAGAGCTTCACAGCTTCTCTCTGAGAGGTTACAGCTGCTCAGACTGAAAGAAATGCAAATTAGTTGTTATTAATGAATGAATGGAAATTTGTTGTGAATAATGACACTAAAGATCTTTTTACTTGTGTAGAATTCAGTGCACATTAGTGTCAATCTGAAAGCCTCCACATGTCAACACATGAACTGCATGTAGAAAAGCTTCAAACATAATGTTAAGGTATGCATTTAAATGATCAACAACCAGATCCTGACCTCAGTGATTTCAGACCACAGTGAGCACTCTCCAGTCCAGCACAAAGAAGCTTCACCCCTGAATCCTGCAGGTCATTATTATTCAGATCCAGCTCTCTCAGACTAGAGGACTGGGAGCTGAGGACTGAGGACAGAGCTTCACAGCTTCTCTCTGAGAGGTTACAGCTGCTCAGCCTGAAAGAAATGAAATGTGTACATTTAACAATACTGAATAATTGTAAGAAGTAGAGCAGTGCAATGAAAAAAACAATTCTACAACATGAAAGGACACTATTGTCTAAGCTTAGTAATGTCAGTGGTTATAATTTGTGAATTATGTTTGTACATTTTTTATTATTAATCATCTGTCATTTCTATGGCAGAGAACAGGAATCAGCCAATCAGAAAAAAATGTCTTGTTGCCAGGTGAGGTCTGAGATTCAGCTGCAAGCACACGGTGCAGCAGACGTTATGGCATATAGGGCAGGCCAGGAGTGAGAGACAGGGAGCGGGTTTCCTTCTATATTGATCCTCCCTTTGTGTTTCAGTCACTTCATGTGAACTGATTGTGTGTGCTGATCAACACAAGCAGACACATCAGCACAGATTCATGTGAACTAAGTTACTTGTTGTGCAGCTTTTTTGGAGGCTTTGGGTAATCTGTTTCTAATCTGTTTAATCTGATCTGTTCTGTGAAGTCTCTAAAACCTGACAGTGCAGCTGATGGCCTCATTGGGAATACAGTGAAACAGAAATGTGGTTTTTGTGGTTAAAGTCATGGTGGCACAGAGGTAGACAGTAACAGATGTAAACATTTTGTTCTAATAACCTGTTAGTGTAGTGCCACCATGAGGCTGACAGAACTGTTTCATTTTCAGTTGGTTTTATATTTGTCATCATGGCTTAAAATAAATAAGGAGTTATTGAATCTCTCAGTGATAGTTGTTGAGTTAACCCTTTACTTCTGTCAGTATAATAGCTGTTGAAATCCACCAGAATGCAGGAAATGGCTTCTACTTCATCCAAAATGTTCTGGGGGAGGTAACTCTGATACTTTTCCACATTAAAACCATACAGCCTGTCCTTATTAGCTTTAGATATGATTCCAGCCTCAGACCTTTATGGTGCATTTCCAGGCTATTCTTTAAGGTCAGTGACTTCATATTGTTCATCTTCAGCAGTTTCTGTTTCATAACTTCCTAATGTTCAAAGGTTTTCTACTTTTCACAATAAAACAGCTTCATCTATTCAAAGTGTTTCAGCAACTTAAATTCAGACTGCAGATTCTCCAGCAATTCAGAGCAATCCTTCACATCATTCAGAGCAATGCTTCAGCTGCAGCAACCAAACTCACATTTTCTGCAGGAAATGCTTTCTAGTTAACTTTGTGTTCATAGTGTGTCAATTCATATTTTCGTCTTGTTTAATGAGTTGCAGTTTAATGTTATAGATGTACTTGCACAATCCATCATCATTTAATCTCTTGAGTGAAGCCTACATCTAGAAGGTTTCATTCCTAAATGTGTTTTGTTTGTAACCCAGTTTAAAATCCCCACATGTTTTAATGAGTGTTGATCATTTCAGTTCAAGTTTAAATGTGTAAGCATTTAAAATGTGATTTAAAAGGGTAAAAAAGTGTTACATGTTTGTTGTGTTATGTTAAAGAATGTTGCTGTGGTGAGATGCTGATGCTGAGCCTGCTCCTGTGACTGTTGGAGGACGGGACTGGAACACCTCAGGTGCTTGTGTTATTTTGCTCAGAGAGTGAAGCGGCCATTAAGTTTTGGGCGTCCACGAACACAAGCACCGCATCAGGCCTGCTGCGGTATATGTCAGTCTGTAATCATTTAAGTTGCCGCTTTATAGAGTGTATTAAGGTGTGGGGCCACAACTTTTGTTTAAGTGACCTTGAGGTTGGTAAACTGAGTTTCTGAATTCATTAGAGGGTTAAGAAAAAAGGTTATATTGTGTTTTTGCCTCCAAACAGCTGGAGTGTTTTTCTTTAAAAAAGTGACATTTGATGTTTAAGGCTCCAAAACAATATTCTAATTTTATTTTCATGTTCTTAGTTCACCAGCATTAACCTTTTCTTAAATAACTGAGAATTATTTTTCTAAAACCTTGTGTTGTGTTACTTATTACTCACCTGAGAAAGGGCAGTGATTCAATTGCAGAGACATATGCAGACGTAGTTAAGATCTTCATTAAAAATATAATTTAAAGATGGCCATTTGATTGATGGGTCAAACACTGCACTTGTGTGTATTAAAGGGACATCCAAGATAATAATTAAAACTGAGTTAATCAGGATTAAGAAACATTGGATAAATACTTTAAAAGAACCTAAAAGCCTGCCCTCATCTGTAATGTTGTGAGAGTTGCTCCTCTGGCACTTCCTGTGTTTTTCATTTCTTGCTCGTTTCCTTGTTTTTGTTCTTTCCAGGCGCGATGCTCCAGCTGGGTGGAGTCGTGGCTTCTTCTCACCTGGGTTCCGTTTCCCGTCATTCCGCCGGCTACTTAAGCACTGCCTCCCTTCTCCTCGGCGCCAGTTCTTCACTGCTATTTTCGTACTAAGCAACCAGCCACCTTTCTCGCCGTTCTAAGTGACCAGTGACTTACCTTGTTTTTTGCCTAGGCCTCCAGCCGCGCCACCCGGTTGTTTCTCGCCCTGGACCTGAGTTGTGCTTCGCCCTCATGGTTGTTTTTCGTTCCTCCTTCAAGTTACCTCGTAGTTCGCCCTTGTGGTTGTTTTTGGTTATATTTTGGACTCAGCTCAGTTTTCGCCTCAGTGGTAGTTTTTTGTTTTCTCTATTAAAGTGAGTAAATGTACCTGCTTCTGGATCTCCGTCTGTGATCGCACATAACATCATCAATATGACTACAGAGGGGAGCGCTACATGTTGTTGAAGTGTTTTCTATATTCACACATGTTTGTCGGAAATATTTTACACCAGAAAGTTCCAACAATTTTATTTTGGAACTCATTTGTACTAGTTATATCTGCAACTCATGCTGATATACAACTGAAAACAAAACCATGCTGCATCTCAAAGAGCTTTAGTAAACCCAAACCTCCCTCATTGATCAGACAACTTGACAAGAGTAGAGTTACAAAATCATAAACTCAAAAAGCAAGAACTAAACCCCTACAGACATTCAACATCTGGGGTTGGGTGGGTTAGTAATGCATCATAAGTTCAAAACATAAGCAGCAAAATCCAACCGATCAACCAATGAAATGTGAAGACTGGATCAACACCCAGATTTACCCTGACCCGAGGATCTGCAGTCTTGGGACTTCAGAGCTCACCCCACCACAAACTTTAAATCACAACACATAAAACTATTAAGACTGACCTCAGAGTCTGCAGTCCACAACTCTCCAGAAAACCACGTAGCTGCTCCACATCCTGCAGGTGGTTCCCACTGAGGTCCAGATATCTCAGCTGGGAGGGGTTAGCCTTCAGAGCTGATCCCAGAGAGCTGATCTCTGACAAACCACAGCCACACAACCTAATAAAACAATACAAGACATTGATAGAGCCATTGATACCACTGATCATCTAATAATATGGGATAACATTAAAACATACAGATTACTGTTACTGGGAGGGAAGAAAATAATAATTATTCACTGAATTACTGAGCAACATTTGAACATATGAGTAGATCTGATTTGTCATCAGAGCAACAGTGACTGAAGATACACATGTCTGTGGTCCTTTTCTGTCTGTCAGTCCTGACAGATGATTTAAAAACTGGACCTCAGCCTAATAATAACATTAACTGACCTGAGAACCTGCAGTATGCAGTGAGGACTGTCCAGTCCAGCACATAGCTGCTTCAGTCCTGAATCCTCCAGGTCGTTCTGGTTCATGTCGAGCTCTGTCAGATGGGAGGGGTCGGACTTCAGAGCTGAGGCCACAACTTCCCAGTGAGTCTCTGAGAGGTCACAGTCAGAAAGTCTGTGATGACAGAAATATCAGAACATTATGAAAGGGACACTTTAAGTAGTAGCAGTGATCTCATTTGATCTGACTGTTTGACATGTAACAATAGTTCTGATCATTCTCATCGTCTCATTTTGACAGTGTATTTCACTTTATTCCTCTGTTGTAGGTTCTTCCAGCTGATATTGGTGAAAGATAAATTCTTCTCGTTCATTCAGAGACTTTTAAGAGTTATTCTGTTGTGTGACATCCTGATTGAACTGTTTGTGTAATGGTATGTGTGTGCATGTTTGCATACCATGATGTTGTGCTGCAGTTTTTGCAGTCTTTGTATCTATGTAGTTTGTGCAGCTCTTTGGCCACATGCAGCTGTTTAACTACAAATAAAGACACATTTATTGTCCATTCATTTAACAGCTTCAAACAGAAACATACAAAACAATGTTTTCACAGTAGAAGAACATCTGAGACAAAAACACAGCTGATGTGATGTGTCAATGAACACAAGGAGCTCTGTTAGAGAGAAACACACAGTGTGAATGTGTCTAAGAACTAAACCAGTAATCTACACTGATTGGTCACATCTGGACTCACCTGAACTTTCTGCAGTTCCTCACAGCTGGAAGCAGTCTCAATCGTCCTTCTGTTGTTGTGTTGTACTTCATCAGGTCTAGCTCATCAAGAACCTCCTCTGACATCTGCAGCATGTAGGCCAGAGCTGAGCAGTGGATCTCAGAGAGTTTCTTCTCTGATCTGGTCTCTGACTGCAGGAACTCTTGGATCTCCTGATGCACTGAGAGGTCGTTCATCTACATCAGACAGTGGAAGATGTTGATGCTTCTGTCAGGGGACACTGTATGAGTGCGTCTCTGTTTCAGACTGTTGATGGCTCTCTGGATGGCCTCTGAACTGATCTCTGTCTGACCCAGCAGGTCTCCTAAGAGTCTCTGGTTTGACTGCAGGGAGAGACCATGAAGGAAGCGAACCATCAGGTCCAGGTGGCCAGTTTCACTGTTCAGAGATTTCTCCATGACTCTGTCCAGGATGTCATCCAGAGATGACCAACTTTTCTCTCCCAGGAAGTTCACCAGCTCTTCATCGTCCCCATCAATGAAACAGCGTATGAGGTGGAAAGCAGCCAGAAACTCCTGAACACTCAGATGGATGAAGCAGAACACCTTGTCCTGGTACAGGCCTCTCTCCTCTTTAAAGATCTGTGTGAACACTCCTGAGTACACTGAGGCTGCTCTGATATCGATGCCACACTCTGTCAGGTCTGACTCATAGAAGATCAGGTTTCCTTTCTGCAGCTGATCAAAAGCCAGTTTTCCCAGAGACTGGATCATCTCCCTGCTCTCTGGACTCCACTGTGGATCTGTCTGAGCTCCTCCATCATACTTGATCTTCTTCACTTTGGTCTGAACCACCAGGAAGTGGATGTACATCTCAGTCAGGGTCTTGGGCAGCTCTGCTCCCTCTCTGGTTTCCAACATGTCCTCCAGAACTGTAGCAGTGATCCAGCAGAAGACTGGGATGTGGCACATGATGTGGAGGCTTCGTGATGTCTTGATGTGGGAGATGATCCTGCTGGCCTGCTCCTCCTCTCTGAACCTCTTCCTGAAGTACTCCTCCTTCTGTGGGTCAGTGAACCCTCTGACCTCTGTCACCACGTCCACACAGTCAGGAGGGATCTGATTGGCTGCTGCAGGTCGTGTGGTTATCCAGAGGCGAGCAGAGGGAAGCAGCTTCCCCCTGATGAGGTTTGTCAGCAGCACATCCACTGAGGCGGACTCTGTGACATCAGTCAGGGTCTCATTGTTGTGGAAGTCCAGAGGAAGTCGACACTCATCCAGACCATCAAAGATGAAGACCACCTGGAGGCGCTGAAAGCTGCAGATTCCTGCTTCTTTGGTTTCAGTGAAGAAGTGATGAACAAGTTCCACCAAGCTGAACTTTCTCTCTCTCAGCACATTCAGCTCTCTGAAAGTGAATGGAAATGTGAACTGGATGTCCTGGTTGGCTTTGTCTTCAGCCCAGTCCAGAGTGAACTTCTGTGTTAGGACTGTTTTCCCGATGCCAGCCACTCCCTTTGTCATCACTGTTCTGATTGGTTCCTGTCTTCCAGGTGAGCCTTTAAAGATGCCTTCTGGTCTGATGCTTGTTTCTGGTCTGTGTGCTTTCCTGGATGCTGCTTCAATCTGTCTGACCTCATGTTCCTCATTGACCTCTGCAGTCCCTCCCTCTGTGATGTAGAGCTCTGTGTAGATCTGGTTCAGAAGGGTCGGCTCTCCTGCTTTAGCGATGCCCTCAAACACACACTAGAACTTCTTCCTCAGGTTAGACTTGAGTTTACGTCCACACTCTGCAGCAGGAGTTCCTAAACAAACAATAAATGTCATTAACAAGTGAACGCTACAATAAATGTGTCAAATAAATATTTTCTGTCTCCATGAAATCTGTTCATCAGTTGTAGACAAACAGTTTGTGTTTTCAGTCAGAAGAATTCACAGATGTCTGCATCATATTAACAGCAGAGTGTGTAGATGTAAACTTCATTTCCTCTTTCCATCATGTTAAAGCTCTTCAAATCCTCTTACTGCTCTGCAGACGCTCAGCCAGCTCCTCCTGCTTCATCCTCCTCAGGAAGTGCACTGTGATCTGCACTAATGACTCTCTGCTGCTCCTCTGCTCTTCATCCTCCTCATCCTCCCTCTGACTCTCTGAGCATTCTGGGTAATCTGGACTCAGGAGCTTCTGGATCTTCTTCAGCTCATCCTTCACAAACCTGACAATGTTCTCCTCCAGCAGCTGGAACAGAACAACAGAGTATAACTCTCAGACTTTGAGGAGCAGAATAACAGTTTAGTGTTTCATGATATTACAGCTTATGTTCATACATTTATTACTTGAATCTACAACATTAGATATGAAGTGTTGTGTATGCACAGCTGCTGTAGTTATAAGTATTACTACCACAGTTCTGTCTCTGTGAATGCTTGCTCAGGGGTCAGGCTCTGGGTCTCTGTAAAGCACCAGGACTGTTGTGTTGTAGTTGGAAGCTGTTTGTACTCACCATAAATATGGCGTCCTGAGCAGGAGTCTGAACACTGGGTTGCTGCAGTCTGTGACAGAAACATCAGCATTTAACAACACAATCACTTCTGGTGACAAACAAGCATTGTTGTATTAAAACATGAAAACTATCCCAACTCCACACATCCAGCTCATGTTGAACCTGTTGCTGCTGCTTTAATGACTGAAGCACAGCTTAAGAGTTCCATTCCACTTCCACTGTCATCATATGTTTACATTGATTTAGACCAGGGGGGGTTCAATTAAAGTCACTGAGGTCCAGCTGTTCACATTTGCTCCAAGTCAAAGGTCTGAACTGATGTCTAGCTTGTGTCTTATTAGCTCCCCTATGTCCACATGTTCATATGTTCAGTAATATCTATTGTCAGTTTTCAATGCAGGAAATGTTTCCCTGGGGCACAGCTAGCTCTGTTACCATGAATAAAAGTAGTCCCAGGCAAATACATTGAAGGCCTTTATTTCAGATTAAAGAAAACTGAAACCTCAGACTGAAATAAATACAAAGTGCAACAGTCAATGGACTGGTGAAGAAAATTAATTAATACACAAAATGTGTGTATTAAAATGAAAACTATCCTGACTCCACACTGTTCAGCTGCATCCAGCAGGTTTGTAATTTGTTCTTCTTCACATATTCTGCTTTAATGGCTGCCAGCACAGCTGTAAGAGTTCAGTAAATCTTCCACTCATCATGTTTCTCTTTCTTTAACATTAAACGATGTGCAGCAGGATGGGTTTGTAATGAATCGCAGTCAGACAATGTTGCAGTGTGATGATATAGAGTCTATATCATCACACTGCAGACCTTTGTTATTTCATTTACTTAAAGCCTTCAGAAACCACCATGAGATGATAACATGACAACATAAATACATACTGATACTTTCTATTATACATCTACAAACACAGACCTGCTTATGGGTCTTTTACAGAGCCAAGCAGACCCACATGATCATTGAAGAACTCTGCTAAGTTACAGAAACAGGACTTAAAGTGGTATCAACATTTTGAAATGTTCACTTTTCATGGACACAGAGCTGGATCAGTGTCCATGATGGCCACTACAAGAGACTGAAAAACTGTTATCACACAATTTATTTGATCACAATTTGACCAAATTCAACCAAACATACCGAAGAACAGAAGCCACCTTAAAGTTCTGCACAGGCTGTGTTCAAGTCAGAATAATCAGCAGTGTGAGGTACGTGCAAAAATCCAAACCAGGACCCTGGGAATCTGAGGAGGAGGAGACTAGCTCCTAGCTACATATAGGCTGACAGCTACAGTCGTTTTGGGAAGTTGGTCAAACTTTCTATATTTCTGCATAAATATGACCCGAAACACGATTAATGCTGAATTCTGCAGGCCGACAAAACATAGCTGAGCTAGACAACAGAAAAATGCATAAACCGCTAGCGATTAGCACAATGCTAATTTGCATTGAAAAACCCATAAGGTCGCTAGCGCTATTAGCGTCACACTTTTAACCCGTTTTCTTAAACTTAAGTAACTTAAAGTGCCTCTTATAGCGCATGACGTAAGGTAAGGGCTTATGAAACATAATACTTACAGACAGATATTCTCAGACGACTAAAAAACATGTAGCAGGATGAAAAAACACAGCAGAAACTTTCCACTTGGCTCTGGAACCCATTATGCTACTACGGAAGCCTCGTAGGACAATCTCAACTCAACATAGAATTTTGGCTGACTATAGGGGGCAGCACAATATATTTACATACAGTGTATGAATCTATCATTATTTAAATGTTTTATTACTGAAATGTCTTTCCATACTTTGTTTCAGTGGGCTGCCTTTCTAGTACAGTGAGGCAGCTGTTTAAAGTCATGTTTATGCAGACATATAGAAGATTTTAATGATTCATGCACTTTGAAGCAGCACTGTAAATATGCATTACTCTGTGCTACAGATGCTCCAAACCATCAACCACCTCATAGGCGTCGCTACCATTATATCAGAGGGGGACGTGTCCCCCCCACATTTTAGAATGACCTGTTCGGACCCCCCCACTTTACTGAGTAGGAAACTCCACCTAACGCTGTTTCGATTGCTCGCGAAAAACTCCGTTCCACTTGGTTCAAATGAGAATAATATCACCGCTGAAATCCACTCCACGTTTTCCTGGTTACCACAACGCTACAGCAGCGTTGCTATAGTAACGGACCTAGCAAGCGTAAGCGTGAGTGAAGTGAGCCGTCAGTGCTGGTCAGAAGCTGGAGGAGGTAACGTCAGTGCCATTACGGTCCCACAATGTCCAACTTATGCTAAAGCCTTACTGTTTTGTTATATAACCCTAGGTGTGTTTAATTGGTTGGTAAATCAACTTAGCTTAGGGAGGAAGCTAGAGGAAGCTATTGTTTACTCCAATACAGACGGACGGTATTATTTGTCTGACGACATGTTGTTTGCCTTATCTGCTCCCTCCCCAGACACAATGGACATAAGGAGATTCTTAAAAAAGAAACAGAAAGTAAGTCAGAATGTTAACACAGGAAAGGTTTTCAGAGAGGTGTTGGTGTTGGTGCTGCAGGCAGGCTAACACTTCATCCAAATTGAACACATAAAGCTAGAGTTGTTTTCAGCATTAACCTATATTGTAATGAGGCCAGGTTCATTACACAATTAACACAACCCCAAGGTTTATTGGGAATTAAGTAAGTAAAAATAAAGACATGCATTTTTTTATCTGCATTAAGCAGAGTTTGGGTCATGGTCCAACAACTTTTTGAAAATTCAGATGATTAGAGGACCACTGTGTTCAAACAAAATATGTTGATGTTATTTCATTGACGATGAAATGCTCACTTATATTGGTTGTTAATTGAAAAATTACTTTTCATTCCATCTCCATCTCTCTTGATATTTGAGGTTGATACTGAGCAGTGAGTCAGAGGCAGGGCCATCATGTAGGGGCAGTGGAGGAAGTTCTATTGCTGAGGTGAGTGACGACAGGTTGTTAGCATTTGTGAATGAAATGTGATCTGGCTTGTGTTAGAATTTTATGGAGCCTTTGTCTGAACTCACTTTCAAACAGCAAAACCAAAATGTATTTTTGATTCAATCTTTATTTTGAGGGAATTGCATACAGTTTAAACTGCCAAAAGGCATAATCTAGAATATGCTTAAACATAACTTTAGTTTTGTTTTTGTCAGTATAAGAATGATGGGGCTATGCAATTTTAAACCTTTATTTCAAGGAACAGAGGTGTTGGACAGAGAAGAGGGGCAGGGAGATTTTGAGATCCGAGAGAGGGAGAGCCTTTCTGATGAAGATAGCAACAGAGAGCTGTAGAAAGAGAAGAGGATGAGATCCAGTCTGAGAAAGATGAGGGAGAGAGCCAGGGAGTATACACCAAGCCGAATCATCCTGACCCAAGAGTTATTCCACACCAGCGACTTAAGAATAAGACTCTAAAGTTTCAAGAGAAGTGGTTTAGGGAATATCCTTGGTTACATTGTGTGCCGGGTGCAGATGGTGTATTTTGTTTTTTTTGCATGGAAGCCTTTAAAACACAAACTAGCTCACTAGCAAAATGCATGGATGATGCTTTTGTGGCTACAGGTTTTAAAAATTGGAAAAAAGCAATAGAAAAATTTGCCAATCACCAACAGAGTCAAGCACACAAAGTAGCTGTCACAACATACACATACCAATCCAGACTATTCAAACACAGCTATCCACAGCTAGAGAGAAGGAGCAAAGAGAGGCAAGAGCATGCTTGCTCAAAGTAATTAAATCCATTCGTTTTCTTGCTCGCCAGGGTCTAGCTTTACGTGGCCATGAAGGTAATCAGGGTAACCTTTTTCAGCTACTTCATGAGAAAGCTGAGGATGATGATGTGCTCAAGCGATGGCTCAGTAAGCCTAAAAGCCATTACACAAGTCCAGAAATTCAGAATGAAGTTTTAAATATTATGGCCAATACAATTGTTAGAACCATTTCAAGCACTGTACATGAGCTGCCCACCTTGCAGTACTCCATCATTATGGATGGAGTCCAAGACATCTCAGGGTGTGAGCAAGAGGCCATATGCCTCCATTACGTAGATAGTGACCTTCTAACCACATGAAGACTTTGTAGGTATGTACGAAGTGTCATCAACCACAGGAAAGGACTTGGCTCGGGTGGCCACTGATGTCCTTACAACGGTTTGAACTTGCCCATGTCTTGCCTTCGAGGGCAAAGTTATGATGGGGCTGCAAATATGGCAGGTGGAGTTAAAGGAGTGCAAGCAGTTTTAAAAGAGTCACACCTCTCGCTCTTTACGTTCACTGTGGGCCTCACTGTGTGAATCTTGTGACTCAGACAGCCTGTACCTCATGCCCTGTTGTTATGGATGCGCTCGATTTAGTCCACAAGCTTGGCACCCTCTACCATCAATCCAGCAAATACAAGAGCATCTTTAAGGGTATCACCCAGTCTGAGGAGGGGAGTTTCAGAACTCTGAAGCCCCTCTGTCCTACACGATGGCTAATGAGAATAGCAGCCATTCAGGGAGTTGTTGGACAATATGAGAAGGTTTTACAGAGTCTAGAGGAAATGGCTGCAATCAGGCTCCTCTGACACATGCACAACAGCGAGAGGACTCTTAGAGCGGTTTCAGAAAGGGAAGGTTTTACTGGGTCTTTCTCTAGCTTCTGAGTTCTTGAAGAACTTGAGTCTCTAACAACCGCTCCCTCAGAGCAAGACTGGCAGTGTGCCAGGGATGTTGGCTGCAGTTGATTGCGTCAGAAAAACAATTCAGTTGAAGAGATGTGATGAAAAGTTTAATGAGATTTATACAACTGCCTGTTACAAGATAACTGAGCTAGACAGTGAGTCTATCCAGATGCCCCCATATCCGCAGACCCCCAAAGCACTACACAGGAAGTGCACCTGCATTCAGACCAACATCCACTGAAGAATACTTCAGAATCGAGTTCTTCAAACTGTTAGATACAGTTGATTTGCAGTTGGCAAAGCGATTTGACCAGGACAGCTTCCATACTTTCAGTAAATTAGAGCGGTGCTCATTCTGGAAAGATGGAGGATGTTGTCTGTAGGTACCCAGAAATAAATCAACATTCATTGGAGGTACAGCTGGCAATGTTCAAAATGCAGTATTCCTGCAACACAGTTAGCGAAGCAGCAGAGACCCTCAGAGCTATGTTGCCGGAGGTACGTGCTCTATTCACACAAGTGGAGGTCTTGGTCAGGCTGCTTCTTGTTGTGCCGTGCTCTTCAGCTGAAGCTGAAAGAAGCTTCAGTGCCTTAAGAAGGCTTAAAACATGGCTTCGCTCTTCCATGAAGAAACGTTTAAACAGCGTAGCTGTCTGCCACATTCACCAAGAGAAACTTGATCAGGTGGACATGAGGGAGATTTGCGAGTCTTTTGTCTTTGCAAATGAGAGAAGGAGGCAGATTTTTGGAGGGTTTGTATAATCAGTTAGTGTAGTAACACCAGTATGGTTGACAAAACTGTTGTTTCACTTGGGATTGGATGTATGTCACCATTGTTTAAAATAAATGAGTTTTTGTTGAATCTGTCTCTGAAATAGTCATTGAGTTAAGCATGTACTTGTGTAGGTAAAATAGGTGTTTACAACCTGTTAAAATTCCCCAGAATGGAAGAAAATGGCATTCAGTTAGATAGATATTTACTTTTTTAATCCCCGTGGGGAAATTAAGTTGTAGCAGCATATTTCATATTTTTTCACAATTTTTAGGGGCAGGACACCCACCCCCCCCCCCCCAACACACACACAAAAAGGTGTCCCCCCCACATTTTATATGCTTCCTACGCCACTGACAGATACAATGGTGCCGGGTAAAGAGGCAAAAATACCCACTGGACAAAGAAGTCCACAGTGACCTGAGGGTTAAGTGCATCCAAAACCTGCTCACACTGCAAGATCTGTGTTCAGGTGTGTACAGTGAGTTGCTGTTAAACTCTTCTTAAGGTGACAGCTGCATTTGCAGACTGAGTAAAAGCACATTCAGGGATTTTTCTACTAAATATTTGATGTGTACAAATGATTATTTTCTACCTACAGTTCTCACTGTTAATGTCATTTTAAAACATGTTCTGGTCATCTGGAGTATTGTTGCTTCCACCAACACTAAACACATTTATTGTAAATATGTAGCTCATGATAGGACCAACAAGGCAAAGTTTAAATGTTGCTGTGTCAGACATTTACAATAAGTTTAAATACATACATGACTTTAACAGCTTGAAGCGTGCAGTTTGGTACTAAGTGCATATGTGGCTAGGATTAGTTTGAAGTACATGTATTGCATTAAGGATGCTGCTGGAGTGCAGTAGCATTGACTTAAACCCAGTCTGCACTCTCATGTATGTGCTCATCAGCCTTGTCATTTGGCTTCAGACAGTCCATGATGCACTGGGGCAGGAACACACTGAGACTGAAAAGCAAACAAACAAAGGTTTCTGGTCATTTTAAATGCTGCTGTGTGCGCTCTGTGTTCCAGAGAACTGCCACAGGAAAGGGTTGAAAGGTTTGCAATAATGCACTGCAAGCCTTAGTGTGGCCATGACCCAGCAACAAAAAGATAGAATAGAATACGACTGCACTGAGAACTGCACAACATTTGAGACTATGTGCACACGAAAAGGCATGATCTACAATTCTCAGTTCACAACCCAAGGCCAGATCAGACCTGTGTTTTAGGAGGTTGCATTAGTCTTATCAGTGATAGGTACAGCATGTTAAAGCCGTAACACTGGATTTCTGAAGTCCACGCTTTATTTGCAGTATTTATGAAAAAGTTTGATCTGTGTCTGCACCACACATGGTCCATTCAGTCTCATCTGGTGCACAAAGGCGTTGATACCCACTGCTGGTCCTTCATCCACCTGTTGAAGCAGCACATCCAGGGCCATAATACTTCCTGTCCGCCCCACACCAGCACTGAGAGCCCGAGACACAGACAGAAGTTAGGCTACAAAGCAGCAAGTGTTACCATGAGATTGTCCTTGGACTCTTCATATGGAAGCACCTTAAGCTGGAAGCTTTAGATGGTGCTCTCTCACCTGCCATGAACTACAGTTGGTGTGTTAACCCCCTCTCTCTATGTGCTGTCTCATCAGTCCTCTGAACTGGATCAGGACTTCAGTGCACTCTGGGACACTGTGGTGGGGCCAGGCAGTGAAGTGGAAATGTTTCACTGTGCATTCCTCTGAGGTGTTTCTCTGTGAAGAACATTCATAGACAGCCATTCAGGTATTGTCTGAACCACAATTCAGTGTTGGTGGATTCAAAAGAGGAAACAGGTCAGTGTGACTCTTCAGCTATAAGATAGGTTTGTAGTTACGTCAGAGCCGTCAACACGGTAGGCAAACCAGGCAATTGCCTAGGGCCCCGAGCATGAGAGGGGCCCTAAGACGGACGGTCAGTTAGCCCCACCATTCATCTACAGCTGTTTTGGCGCATTGACACATTCAGACTCCCCCCCCCCCCCCCCCCCCCCGTGACAGCTGCTGGAAGCAGAGAGGAGCGGCTGTTTAAAATAAAGGAGGAAGCACACACTCTGCAGGCTGCAAGGGAAGGAGCAGAGGACAAAACAAGAGAGGGAAGAGTCTGTGACACAGCTCAGCCTTATCTTACTCCACCACTGTTTGTCTTTTTCACATTGTGTCACAGAACACTTTAGAGACGCAGGCTTCACGTCACTACAACCTCCTTCATGCTGCAGCCTGAATGTTCACTGTGAGTCGCTCTGCGTACAAACGTCTGCTAAATGAGTTACAAACGTCAATATAATGACGTGATATAAAACTTAAATGAAATAAAGTAGCTTGTTAGCTCATGCAGCAAGTGTGTAGCTGCTATGCTAATGCTACTTTAGCTTGTTTAGCATTAAGCTAAGTGCTGCTGTTACAACTTACTGTTAGAGTTAATGAGCTCTAAACCACAGCAGGAAAAACTAATGTGTATATTTAGTCTATTTAGTGTTTATTAATGCTCAGGTGTTTCTCTGTAAATGGCAAGCTAGTGAATTATTGTCATATAGTTGTTATTTTATGGCTTTTTTAAATTCTGTTTTTCATCAGGTGCTGTGCTTAAACACCTGTCTGTGTCTCCTCATGAAGATGCCACAGCCTCCACAGATGAAGGTATAATCTGGATTATTTACAGTGTTAGTTATCAGGCTGATCATTATGGTCTTATACCACACAGGTCATGTGGAGCCCTGTGAGGAAACTCCAGAGGACGTCCCAGCAGCAGTCCAACACCTGAGAGCCTCCACTCCTTCCTCTGCTCCTCCAGCACCTGACCTGGTAACAGAGGAAGGTTCCAGGGTGTCCAGGTCTCACTGATGATCCTGCACTGTGGACAAACTTAATAACAATACTAGTCATCATATCTTGTGTTGTCAGTGGTGGAGGAAGTACTGATGTTTAGTACTTCAGTGAAAGTAGATGTGCTACATCAATGAGCCTACTTAACCAAAGTCTTAAGTACTTACTTTTAATTTGCAAGAGTTTAAATCGAGGCAGCTGGACTCAAGGATTGTTTTTTTTAACTACATAAAAACATTAAAAATTACTTAAGTACAGTAACAAAGTACAAATACTTAGTTACTTTCCACCACCGTGGACAGTCTTCAGAGAGTACATATTCTGATATATTTTGATTGTTGTAAGTTTTTATGTTTCCTTAAGATGATATTTTCATATGTGTGTTCCACATTATTTCAATAAAAGGTTGCTTATATAATCATCACTGTACATGTCTTTGTGTTTGAGGCGGCATTTCTATAGAATCTTGTAGCCCGTAGGGCCCCAGTGTGTCCTTCTTGCCTAGGGCCCCTATAGTGTCAAGCAACGGCTCTGGCCGCTTCCAAGGAGCGGAGCGGCGTGTCTGCAGCCCGCCCTCCAGAAGGCTCTGGCTGCCGGAGGATACGATGTGGAGAAGAACCCGCGTCAAGAGCCCAGAGCCCCCACTCAGAGAGCTCATCCTCACTGCCCGTTCAAACAGGACCTCTGTGATCATGCTGCTGCACACTGCACAGCTCCACCTGGTTCACTGGGGTTTGTTTGTTAGTGTTAGTTCATGTGTTTACTTATAGACTAAAGCAGTGATAAACCTATATTTACTAACATATAAAACTATAGAAACAATACATGAATATTTTCAAGAATGACTTTATTAATCCCTGTGGTTAAATTACATGATGAGTCTGATGGCGGACTGCAGGAGTCACCGCCTGTACCGTTCCTGGAGCAGCAGAGTTTTTAGTGTTATCATTCCATAGGTCATCATGCTTTTACACATAATAAACCTATACTTATTAAAGCTATTTATAAATGATATTATGTATTTATTGTAAAACATTTATTATAGTTTCCTGTTAAATATTCCTCGGTGTCAGTTTGATATTACATCCTTGAACCAACCAATAAATAAATGTCCCTGAGACGGACCATTATTCATCTTGAAGAGTTCAACATGTGTATTATTACACTGCATCTTACAAAAGATAAAAGATGATATTTATTTCAGAAGAGACTGATTATTCTGTGCATCAGACAGAGTGATGAGCAGCAGAGGCAGAGGATGAGGAGCCGCTCTTTAGAGGACACTGAGGTGGCTCTTAAAGAGCCGCTGTGGTTTGAGGAGCCGCGGACACTTCAAGCTCTCTCTCCGTGGATGCAGCGGGCCAGCTGGATGTCTTTGGGCGTGATGGTGAGCCTCTTGGCGTGGATGGCGCACAGGTTGGTGTCCTCGAACAGGCCGACCAGGTGCTGGCCTCCTGCAGAGCCATGACAGCGGAGCTCTGGAAGCGCAGGTCGGTCTTGGCTGTGCGCAACGACGAGGAGCTCAACAAGCTGCTGGGCGGAGTGAGCATCGCTCAGGGCGGCGTGCTGCCCAACATCCAGGCCGTGCTGCTGCCCAAGAAGACCGAGAAGCCCGTCAAAGCCAAGTAAGGATGGAGACTCGCAGACTGCTGGAAGCAGCCCCACAAAGGCACTTTTAAGAGCCACACACTCTCTGACGTTAAGAGCTCTGTACTGATGTGAAGCAAAT